>NC_037672.1:57762287-57768709 GCF_003255815.1 Theropithecus gelada
AGTTATTATAATATATAATATTTTATAATAACTTTACCAGGTTGGCAGACACCTATCGTGTTAGGTTGGTGTCTGCCAACCTGGGAAAGTTATTATAAAAAGAACTTTTTTTTAATCTTTCATACTCTATTCATCAAAAGTTATTTACTAAATTCAGTGCCCCCTCAAGGGGAGGGCAAAGAAGCTCCACCTCCTAAAAGAAAGAATATCAAAGAATTTTTGGACATATGTTAAAACCACGACAAGTAATTAATACATATTTTGAAAAATGCACCTTGAGGCTTAGCAAATATGTTGCTTCTCTATAAAGCTTTGCCCACTAATTTTGGCATTCATTAGTGAATCTGCCTGTAGCAATTATTTGTTCTAATGTTGATTTTCCGTTTCCCTCATTCCTTCTACATTTCTTCATTGTAATTCATCTGTAAAGATGATTTGTGTCTTCTCTCCCATATATTTATTCAATCATTTATTTCAATCAGTATGGGCCCATGGAGATATATTTTATTTAGAGGGTTGTAATTCAGTACTATCATTATTTATTTAGTTGTTCAAGTTGTTTCAGTTTTGACCATTGGGAATTCTTTCAGGTTGCTGTGCTCTCATTAAAATACGTTTTCCCTGTTACTTTGCAGTTCTAGAAATACTTCAGATTTATCTTGTATCTTCTGTATCCCAGTCTAGAATCACCTGTCTCCAAGATTTTCACTAGATACTGGTACTTAGAAACCAAGATATCGGTGCTCGGTATACTCAATGTTGCTGCAGTATCACTGCTTGTAGGCACTTTCAGTAGACAGCACTAAGGATTGTGTATATGGATATGCCTATATATACACATGCAACTCATGTACACACTCATGCTACATTTCTGTTTCTATCTAGTGTGTGTGTGTGCACACACATAAATATAAACACATATAAATAAACACGCATTCATAGAGTCATCATCAGCTCTAATTCTGTATCACATGGTTTTTATCCCATTGCTATTTGTAACTTCTTTCTCTGACAGTGAGGAACCTAGTTCTTATTCCTTCAAATATATTTACTTATTTGCTCTGTGCTAATAAATGTAATTTCAGAATTGCCAAACTGAACTTCTGTGAGAAACAAATTTTCTGACTAAAATACAGTATTTGTACACTTTAACTTTAGAGTACCCAGACAAAACAGTTTTTCAGTTATTTAGATCAGTTCCTTTCTTCCCCATCCCCTTCAGTGAGGCGATATCTTACATTTGTAGTACAATCAGATTGTTTTGTTACAGTCTGAACTCTGTCCTGGGTTCCCTCACCATCCTAATTGATTGTGTGTGAGTGTATGTGTGTGTGTAAACAGTAAAAGTTGCACTTTTGTGTTATACATATCTATAGGTGATTACGAATATATAGTCCTCTATCCACCGATAGTACCACAGAGCCCAGTATCATCCCTCTCACATCTCCCTCGTGCAGCATCTTTGTACTTTGTACTCAATCCTTCCCCTTTTCCCAAAAAAAAAATCTGTTTTACTTTTTACTTTTTATTTTTGTAGTAATAGGGTCTCACTATATTGCTCAGGCTGGTCTCGAACTCCTGGCCTCAAGTAATCCTCTGGCCTCAAGCAGTCCTCTTGTCTCAGAATCCCAAAGTGCTGGAATGAATGAGCCACTGTGTCTGGCCCAAATCTGTTTTTCATTCCTACAGTTTCGTCTTTGCCAGAATGTCATCAAAATTGAAACCCAACATACAGGCTGTGGGGTGTGGTTTATTTCACATTGCAAAATGCATTTGAGAATCATCCATGTTGTTGTATGAACTGGTGGTTAGTTCCTTGCATTGATGAATAGTATTCCATTGTATGGATGCACCACCATGTGTTTTTACATGTAGGTGTTGGAGAATAACTGGGTTGTTTCTAGTTTGTGACAATTATGAATAGCTTTGCTCTAAAAATTTACATATGAGTTTTTGTGAGAAAGTGGTTTTTAAGTCACTTGGGTAAATAAATACCTGTGAGTAGGATTTCTAATAGGTTATTTTAACTTTCCGAGAAACTATCAAATTGCTTTCCAAAGTGGCTGTACATTCTTATCAGCAATGTATGAATGGTCTAGTTTCTCCAAATCCTTTCCAGCATTTGGTACTGTCAAGTATTTGTTTAAAAGACTTAATTTTTTAAAGCAGTTTTGAGTTCACAACAAAATTAAAAGTCCGGAAGTTTCCAGTATATTCCCTGTCCCCAACACATGCATAGACTCCCCCGTTATCAAAATCCTTCATCAGAATGGTACATTTGTTTCAATTAATAAACCTACATTGACATATTATTATCACCCAGAGCCAGAGTTTACATTAGGGTTCCCTATTGTATTTGTATTCTGTGGATTTGGGCAAATGTATAATGATACGTATCCACCATAATACTATCATACAGAGTACTTTCACTGCCCTAAAAGTCCTCTGTGCTCCACCAATTTATTCTCCCAAACCCCGGCAACCACTAATTTTTTAATCCTTTTTTCAGTTTTGCCTTTTTCAAGATATCATATGGTTGGAATCATATAATATGTAGCCTTTTTAGATTGATAACTTTCATTGACTTTTTAAAAATTTTAACCATTCTAATAAGTGTATAGTGATATCTCATTGTTTTATTTTGTATTTCTTTAGTGAGTAATGATGTTGAAAATATTTCCATGTGCTTTTTGCCACCTGTATATATTCTTTGATGAAGTGTCCATTCAAATCTTTTTTTCATGTTTTAATTCGCTTGTGTCCTAGTGGATTTTACGGGTTCTTGAAATATTCTGTATACAAGTCCCTCATCAGACATGTGATTTGAAAATATTTTCTCCTAGTCTGTTGCCTCGCTTTTCATTCATTTAACAGTATCTCTTAAAGAATAAAAGTTTGAAGTTTTATAAATAAAATTTTTCTACTAAATAAGTTTTGCTTTTAGTGTTGTATGTAGAACTATTACCAAACCAAAGGGCATGCAGATTCACTCTCACGTTATCTTCTGGAAGTTTTAAAGTTTATATGTTTTACAGCTAGGTATATTATGCATTTTGAGTTATGTTCTATATAAGTTATGTTGAGGTTTATTGTTTTGCATGTAGATTTCTAATTGTTTCAGCACCAATTTGTTATCATAACTGTCCTTTCTCCACTGAATTACCTTTGTACCTCTGCCAAAAAATCAGTTGATAGTATTTGTGTGGGTCTATTTCTGGGCTTTCTGTTCTGTTTCATGATCTGTGCATTTATCCTTTCAACAATACAACTGTCTTGATTACTATAGCTTTATAGTAAAACTGATAATAGGCAAGTGTATGTCCTCCAACTTTGTTCTTCTTTTCCAGAATTATTTTGGCTTTTAGTTCCTTTTCCTTTTCAGATAAATTTTAGAACCGTCTTGTCAATATCTACAAAAAGCTTGTTAAGATTTTGGTTGAAAATTCACTGAATGTATAGTTTTACTAATACCAAGCCTTAAAATCCATAAATATATTTTATTTCTTTAGTTATTTAATTTTCGTTTGTTTTCTTCCATTATATTTTATATGTTTCAACATAAACTGTACATATTTTCTTTAATTTATTCTTAAGTACTTTATTGTTTAGGTACTATTTTAAATGATATTTTTAAATTTCATATTTTAATTTATCATTGTCAATATCTACAAAAAGCTTGTTAAGATTTTGATTGAAAATGCACTGAATATATAGTTTTAATAATACCAAGTCTTAAAATCCATAAATATATTTTATTTCTTTAGTTATTTAATTTTCATTTGTTTTCTTCCATTATATTTTATATGTTTCAACATAAACTGTACATATTTTCTTTAATTTATTCTTAAATACCTTATCGTTTAGGTACTATTTTAAATAGATATTTTTAAGTTTCAAATTTTAATTTATCATTGGTAATATATAGAAATGCAATTAACTTTTGTATATTAACTTGTAGCTGTGTTCTTATAAAATTTACTTATTATTTCTAGAAGCATATTTATAGATTGTGATTTTCTATGTACACAATTTTGCTGTCTGCAAATAGGAAATTTTACTTCTTTTTTTACAATCCATATACCTTTTAGTGTTTTGTTTGTTTGTTTGTATTGCACTGGATGATACAGCACAATGTTGAATACAAGTGGTCAGAGAGGACATTCTTGCCTTGCTCACATTTTAGGGGGAAAGTCCTCAGTCTCTTACAATTGAGTATGATGTTAGCTGTAGGGTTTCTGTTGTTTGTTTTGTAGATGCCTCTTATTAGGGTAAGAAAGTACCTTTCCATTTCTGTCTTACTGAGAATTTTTTAAAAATTAATAACAAACTTTAAATTTTGTCAAACGCTTTTTATGCATCTGTCATTAGTATCATGTGGGTTTTCTTATTTAATTTACTAATAAGTTAGATTATATTGATTTTTGAATGTTGAACCAACATAGCATTCTTGGAGTAAACTCTGCTTGTTATATTATTTGTTTATATATTATTTTATTTGACTTCTAATATTTTGTTGAGAATTTTTGCACATGAGGAATACTTATTTGTATTTTTCCTTTCTCATAATTAAAAATACTTCTACATTTCTATTGTATGAATATGATATATGTTGGTGTGTTTTTAGGTATTTATCTTGCTTCTCATTCTGTGGGCTTCGAGGATCTCTGTGTGTGTGTGTATGTGTGTGTGTGTGTGTGTGTGTGTGATCAATTCTGGAAACTTCTCATATATTACCTGTTCATATATTACTTCCACATCCGCTCTTCTTTTTCTAGAATTCTGATTATGTGCATATTAGGCTGTTAAATATTATGCTACATCTATTGGATGCTGTTCTTTTACTTTTTACCCCTTTTATTTCAATTTAGGTATCTCCTATTGACCTATCTTCAAGTTTACAGATTCTCTTTATAGCCGTATTGAGTCTACTGATGAGTTTGCTAAAGGTATTCTTTATCTTTGTTATATTTCTGATTTCTAGCATTTTCATTTATCTGTTCTATCTCTCTGTTGAAATTACCTATCTTATATCACTTGTTGCTTACCTGTTTTATTACAGCCTATAATGTCATAATCAGTTACTTTCAAAATTTCCTTCCTTCTGCTTGCTTTGGATTTAAGTTGTTCTTTCTCTACATTTGTAAAATGGGAATCTAGTCTGAGCCTGATTGTTTTTTCTCTTCAAACTGTTTTATTTTAGCCTTTTTCTATGCCTCTAAATTTATTGATAAAAGCAAAATATACATATATCTATATATAGGACAGCATACACTGAGGTAAATATATTTCATGCTTGGAAATGTGCACATTTTTCCTTCTGCTGTGCCTTTAATGTGGTGGTTTATGTTACTAGTATCAGCAGTTCAGCTGGGTTTGAAGTCTGTTGCTGTGGGTCCCACCAGTGCACCAAAGGGCTCAAGTTCTTCTTGTGTTTAGGGTGTAGATTTGTATACCATAAAGTTTTTCTCAATGTATGTTTCCCAGAGAAAATTTGTCTCTTGTAGTTCTTTTAGAAGTATTTTCCTGCTATGTTTGCTCAGTACTTGTCAGCATGATGGAGCTTATAGGAGCTATAAGAAAGGAAACATTCTCTGATGTTATGATTAAACTTTAGTTTAAGGAAGAGATTGGGCATCTGGGAGGTTCCTAAGTGCTCAAAGAAGATTTTGTATTTTTGTTTTATTACACTAGATGCCGTAGACTTCAACCAGTGTACTGAGGTGACAGTCTTTCTTGCACTTCCCTCTGCAGATTCAGACTTTCTACCAGGGAGATGGGCAAGATGGATCTGGCGAGAGTTTGCGCAAGGACTGCCGTTTCCTTCCCTGAGCAGGTGCCACCTGGGAAGCTTTCTCAGGATGCTCTCTGATCCTCCCTGCAGACATCTGGAGGAGGTTATAGAGGAAAACCATGAAAGAGGCTAAAAAGCTCCCTAGAGTTGCATCCCCCAGAAACTTCACACTCACACCAGTCTCACATTTATTTGGCCTGAAGTAAGTTTTCCACAATTTCTCACTGAGTCATTTTTGTGGCTTATGTGTTCTTTGGTGGCCTCTGCCACAGGTAAGCAAATGCTCAGACCCTGTTCCTCCCTGTAGGCACCTGAGCAGTTCTCATGTGTGTTCAAGGAAAGATGCTAATTAGCATTTTATCTAGATTTTTTCTTATTTTAAGGGCTGGAACAATGCTCTTTCCAGCTTTCTACATTTATAAGATGAAACCAGGAAAACTTGGTCAGTTGAATTTTGATGTGCTTTTCAGCTCTTAAATTCTGTGGTTATAAGTTATTGACCTCTATGTGGGTTTTTTCTCCCCTCTTACCTCTCAGGTACATGTTGTCAAAAATATTTATAAATGGTTTGAGATTTTCAGAGAAAGGTATAACAATGTCTTTTTTTTTTTTTTTTTTTTTTTTTTTTTTT
>NC_037672.1:57768786-57780710 GCF_003255815.1 Theropithecus gelada
TTTTGTATTTTTTAGTAGAGACGGGGTTTCACCGTGTTAGACAGGATGGTCTTGATCTCCTGACCTCGTGATCCGCCCGTCTCGGCCTC
The DNA here is from genome assembly GCF_003255815.1 of Theropithecus gelada. Classification (NCBI taxonomy): domain Eukaryota; kingdom Metazoa; phylum Chordata; class Mammalia; order Primates; family Cercopithecidae; genus Theropithecus; species Theropithecus gelada. The sequence continues at coordinate 57,768,876 of NC_037672.1, forward strand.
CCAAAGTGCTGGGATTACAGGCTTAAGCCACCGCGCCCGGCCAACAATGTCTTTTTAATTAGCATCCTTTTATTGGATGCTTTAGGTATTTTGAACGGTAAAACTCTCATTTATGAATAACAGTTCTAATACTCCTCACTGAAATTATTCCTCTGTAGAGTACCTGATTATAATCATTACTTACCTTCCTGTGATAACTAGATAACACTCATCAAGGACTGTTTATTTCTCATGTTTGGTTCAGCATTCAACACCAGGCCTTGAATGTTGCAGATTCTCAATCTGTATTGATTGATTACTTGGATTAATGAATGAACAAAAAACTGAATACACCCCCAAATAGTTACAGCATTAAAACCAACGACAAATCGTCAAACGTACTATTTGAGAGGATTGTCGCATTCCAAGTGATTGTGCCAAGCTAAAGGATATAGGAAAAAAAAAATCCATTCTGTACTGTATCCATTCAAAGTCAATCCAGGAGGCCCAAGTCCAGCCCAGGCACATTATAGGCAGAGGAGGAAACCACTTCTCCAGCAAAAAATAAATCCCATCATGTGCCTACTTATACCCTAAATGATTTAAAGACAAAAAACTTTTTATTCCAAAATCAATTTAATCTCAGATGAAAGGAAATGAGACTGAGATCATATTGTTTTCCTGTCATAGCTATTGATAAAGAGGTAATCTGGACAAAAAGCAGAAAATAGAGAAATGCGCCATGGCAGTGTCAAAAACAACTGTGTCAACTTTATATTTCTTTATATTATTTATATTTCTATATACTTGCTACTGCCCCTGTAGATAGGTTACTGATCCGAGCTACTGCAGGGAAATGGCTCTGGCTTGATGGGTTATTCAGGGAGCACTTGAACTCTTTAGGATGGCTTTAATGACTGACCCTGTACCATGCTAAGCTGGAGTGGCTCCTGAGTGAGCCTCTGGGTTTTACTCAGATATCAACTTAGCTGGTGCAGAAGCAGAGGTAGTATGGTTTCTTTCAGTTGAATACAAGTTCTAGAGTTTTCCAAGAGTTCTGGGGATGGGAGTGGCAAGACATATAATATTCATGCTAAACTAAAAGTCAGCCCATTGCTGCCACTCTGCCTATATAAATTGGCAGCTCCTACCTACCTGCTTAGAAGAATTAACATTTTTGGAGCATCAGCTGAGTTCAAAATGAGAAGTCACTGTAATCATGTTCAGCCTTTAACTGTGGGGGCAGAGTAAACATGGAGATAATTAAACACTGCTGGGGTTTTATCAACCAAGGTTGAAGTAGTAAGGAACTATGGCTACTGTGGCTTTATGCAGAGAAATGATTTTATTTATGAACCATCAAATCTAAGTTTGAAAAAAGAAAGAGTGAATATGAGCAGGGTTGTGGGATTAAAGATTAGAGTTGTTAGTGCATGGAATTGTTTTAATTGAGGTACCAGGAGAGTGAACTGGAAACAAAGGATGAAGTCAAGAAGTTTAGAAGTCACAATATTGGAAAGATTATCTATTAAATGTTGAAATGTTGAAATTACGAAGAATTATGATGACAGTAGTGTTTGAAAAAGAGCAGTTGCTAAAATCTGCAGGGAATGAGGTCTATATTAAGGTCTGCAAATGACTGTATCAAGGAGGGTAGAGTATGGTATAGTTTGACACAGAATCTTCAAAAGAGCTACGGCATTCCAAAGAAGGAGAAGAAAGTAGCTCTGTAAGAAGTCCATTGGCATAAGGTGTGAAGGAGAGAAAGCAGCCACTACTCAATAGGGATTCTGGGAAAGGGGCCTCAGGGGAAAGCAGATTATTGGTGAGACAAAAGAGTGAAAACAGAATATTATGAAAGAGTTTGAAGCTCTAAGAGATTTTTCCTATGGCAGACTGTAAAAAGTTTGGAGGTTTGAGAAGGAGTGTAAAATTGAGTTAGATTCAGGGATGTAGAAAGCTTTATGGTGTGAGAATCCAGGTGATGACTGACAATCTGAAAATTTTGGATTTCTTGCACTCTAAAGTTTGAGAGTTTCTTAGAAAGCATGTGGTCCTGAGATGTTCGGGTCTTGTCAGGTTATAAAGGAATCTGTATAAGTCTCCACATCAGTCACACTGATAGCTCTATCCAAACTGGTACAGGTGATTCCTGAGGTAGGCATTATTCCATTTCATAGAAGGAAACAATGAAACTCAAATAAGTTAGATTATTTGACACGTAATACAGTGCGGCAGGGCCTGGAATGAAGCCAGATTTGTCTAATTTCAAAATCTGTGTTCTGGAAAGTCTGTCGGCTACTGTCACTTAACTACAAGTCTCCATTTCCCTTTGGGTTTTCTCTTTATCAGTTTTTAAGGGATTAGTCTTTTATTAGTCTACTAACAGAGTGACATTTCTGGTAGCATGTTTATACAAATGACACATGACAACTACAAATTTCTTTTTACGTTTCTCATTGAGTATCATCACAGCCTAATGACATTACTATTCCATACAGCTATTCAGACTTTCATATCACTAAACTGTACTAAAATGCTTTGCCTCATTAAGCAATAAGTAGACAGATCATAGGCATAATACCCTTTTAATTCTTACTCAGATTGGGGAAAAATGTATGTATGCTTTTGGTAAACTTACAGAAACATTGGGAGGTAAACAGAGTAGGATATTGTATTTGAAATTCTTGAATCATGGCATATAAACTCAGTGAGGGCAGAAGTTTTGTTTTGTTTTTCCATCTGTTCTCAAAGTGCCTACCACAGTGAATGAATTGACATTTAGGTTGTTTCCATTTTATTACTGTTATCAAAAAATGTGATAAATGTTCCTGTCAACATCTTCTTGAGAGAATGTGTAAGGGTTTCTATAAATTGGAAAACAAGAAGTAGAAATACTGGAACCACAGGCATATACACTTTATGCTTTTTAGATACTACAAAACTATTTGCTGAAGAGATTGTTAAGAGTGTAAGAGTTTACTTACTTACTTAAGTGTAAACTCTTACACTCTTAACAATGATGGAAGACACTTCCCATTTGTTCTCATCTTCACCAGATTTAAAAATTTGCCTATATTATAGGTATGAAATATACCTATTGGATTGTTTAAATTTGTATTTACTAATACAAATTAATTAATTAATAACAGGTAATTAAGGCTGAAAATATTCTTTATGCTTATTAGCTGTTTAGGTTTCCTCTTCTACTGTCTGTTTGTACCATTATCAACTTTTCTGTCTGTTGATTTTCTCTCTTCCTTCTCCTTCTGTCTTTTTTTTTTTTTTTTTTTTTTCCCGCCTTTTGTGAGTTCTTTATATACTTTAGATCCAACTCTTGGTTTATTACATGCATTTTTTTCCTTGAATGAAGTTTTTTCCTTGACTATTCTCCTTGAATATTCCTTGAATATCTTTAAACTTAAGAAGACTGAAGAGAACTGAAGTTTTAAACATTGATATGCTCACATTTATCAGTCTTTTAAGGTTTATGACTTTTTGTCTCTTGGTTAAAAACATTTTTTTTCTATTGGTTCATTAAAAGGTACTATCATTTTATGTTTTAAAGCTTTACTTTTTAAGCTGATTAAATTTATTTTTTTAATTATGTATGAAATAAATATTTTATTTTTTCCATAAGGATGACTTGTTTTCTCATTATTGCTTATTGAATAGTCTTATTCTCCAGTTGCAATGCCAACTCTATTATATGTACCAAAATTCTATGTATTTATGAGGCTTCTTATAAGTTCTGTACTCAGTTTCATTAGTCTACTTTTCTATCCTTGCTCCTTGTCACACAGTTGTAACAATTTGCTATTAATTGTCATCAGATTTTAGATATCTGGAATGATGATCCTCCTGCTTTATCCCTTGTTATTTTTTTTTTCATTTGCTGGCCATTGTCATTTTTTTATCCTTTTATGCAAATTGTAATATTAACTTATCAACTTCCTTTAAAAATATTTGGAAGGTTTTGAAAATGTCACAAATTTACAGATTTATTTTGAGATATCTGGCCTATTTGTGATATTGACTTTTTCATTTCATATATATGATATATCTTTGTATTATTTAGGCTTTTATCACCTTTTAACAATAATTCATATTTTTTCCTGATAAAGTTCTTATATTTGTTTTATTTCTTTTTCTTTTTTTATTGCATTGGCTGGAATACTTATTACAATGTTAAATAGAAGTAATGATAATGAGCATACTTCCTGTTAATTTTGAATAGCATGCTCCTTACATTTTCCTGTTGAAAGGTATTTGTGCTATAGGCTTTTGTTAGATATCTTTCATCATATTCAGGAAATTTTCTTTAATTTATTGTGAGCATAAGGTTTTTTGAAATAATTAATGGTTGTTGAATTTTAGGTAATAATTCTTCCTGCACTTATGAGACAATAAATAATAATAACTTTTAATGAGTTAATGTGTTAAATTACTTAATAGATTTCTTAATTTTAAATCATTCTTTCAGGTACAGAATGAGTCTTCTTTGGTCATAATTAATTTTAAAAAATATTTCTGGAATCATTGACTAATATGTTATTTAGGGTTTTTGTTTCTGTAATAAAGCATAGCTTATAAATTTTCTTGTTTGTACTTTTCTAATTCATTTTATGTATGAAACATATATTATTATTTCTAAAATAAGTTGGAGAGCTCTTGTTCCTTTTTCTAGCCCACAAAACAATTTATATAAATAGAACTTTTTTCCTTGGAAGGCCTGCAAAATCTGTGAAATTGTATGCTTTTATCTGAGGGCAAGTTTTATGACTGATGTGATTTATTTAACAGATCTAGTAAGTGTTTTAATTTCTTACTGAATAAATTTTTGTCATTTATACTTTTTCCACAAATTTATCCACATAATCCACATTTTCAAATTTGCTAGCATAAAATAATTTCTAACAGCTTCTTATGTTATAATATTTACTTTTATCTGAAGATGTGGCCTTCTTTACATTCCTATTGCTGATTCTCTTCCCTAGTGCTTTACCTCTACCCCGACATTGGTCACATTGGAAGAGTCTGACTATTTTGTCTTAACAAATAACTGTCTTTTGGTTTAGTTGGTTCTTTTATCTTCTGTTATATTAATTTCCACTTCTATTTTGATCATTTCTTCTCATATACATTCTTTAGGTTCACTTTGCGGTGGATATTTTTACTTCTTGATATGGTTTGGCTCAGTGTCCCCACACAAATCTCATCTTGAATTGTAATAATCCCCATGTGTCAAGGGTGGGACCAGGTGGAGGTAATTGAATCATGGGGACAGTTTCCGCCATGCTGTTCTCCTGACAGTGGGTCCTCACGAGATCTGATGGTTTTATAAGCATCTGGCATTTCCCCTGCTGGCACTCATTCTCACTCCTGCTGCCCTGTGAAGAGATGCCTTCCACCATGATTGTAAGCGTCCCCAGCCATGTGGAACTGTCAATTAAACCTCTTTTCTTTATAAATTACCCAGTCTCAGGCAGTTCTTTATAGCAGCGTGAGAACAGTCCGATACACTTCTTAAATTTGTGCTTTCTCATTAATTTTTAAACTTTCTTTTTTTCCAATGTACATTTAAAGTTATAAATTATCTTTTAAATAACACTTTAGCTGTATTCCACAAGTCATGATATATAGTGTTTTTATTCCACTTCAATTATTACTCCTTTTAATCATTTTGATTTGACTTATTCTTTGATCCATTATTTGGTATTTTATTTTTATTAATTTGTATTTTATGGAATTGCACTAAAAGAAAATTGTCCAGAATTTTTTAAATTATTTGATAATTTTTGAGACTTCCTTAGTGGCTTAGAAAGATTTGAGGGGGATGGTTTCCATATGTAGGTTTATATGTTTTTATATATAATTCTTCAACATAAATGTGGTTTGTCTGTGTGTGTTATTTGCTACTTTTGGCTGCTACATGTTTTATTTCTGAGAAAAATATGCTCAAATCTCCTAATATTTTGTATTTGTCTTTTTCTACTTGTAATTATGTTGTTGTTTTTGTTGTTGTTTTGTTTTGTTTTGCTTTACATATTTCAAGTTTATAGTGTTAGATGCATACAGGCTCAGGACTTTTATGTTTCTCTGGTACCTTTCTCTTTTTATCCTGCAATGAGTCCCTTTCGTCTCTAATAATGCTTTTGTTTTTAATTATAATTTTCTAGTATTAATATGGCTGTCATCTTTATTTCATTTGTTTCTGACAATTCTTACTTTATGTCTTTTTTTTTTTTATTTTTTATTTTTTTTGAGACAGAGTCCCACTCTGTCGCCCAGGCAGGAGTGCAGTGGCCAGATCTCAGCTCACTGCAAGCTCCGCCTCCCGGGTTTACGCCATTCTCCTGCCTCAGCCTCCCGAATAGCTGGGACTACAGGCGCCCGCCACCTCGCCTGGCTAGTTTTTTGTATTTTTGAGTAGAGACGGGGATTCACCGTGTTAGCCAGGATGGTCTCGATCTCCTGACCTCGTGATCCGCCCGTCTCGGCCTCCCAAAGTGCTGGGATTACAGGCTTGAGCCACCGCGCCCGGCCATGTCTTTATTTTCAAACTTTCAATGTCAACATATATTATCTTACGAGGAGCATGTTCTTGGACTTCTTTTAAAAACCCAGTGTCACTTGTAAATAGTCTATTACTGGATTTTAAAAATTCAGTCAGAGCTTTTTTTTAATGATTGAGTTTAATCTGTTTACATGTATTACAACTACTGATCTATTAGGCCTTATTGCTGCTATCTTATTTTGTATTTCCTAGATACCGCACTTTTTATTTTTATTTTTCAAATTTCTACTAATTAGATTAGATTATGTTTTAAATCGCCTTTTTCCATTCTCTATTGGTTTGGATGTGATACCTTATATTTGTGTTATTTTCATGGTTTTCCTTAAAATTTTAAAATATGTATTTCCTGTTAGAAATTGTAAAATTAACATCCAGATATACTTTTTTCAAACAATGGAAGACCATTTCTATTGTTTTAACTTTAGTCTCCAACTCTCATATTCCATGTTATTATTTTCTGGCATTTTTATATCCTTCCTTGTTTTAAACTTATTTCCAATTTTATCTTTATTGATTTTTTAAAAGACAATTCTTATTTTAAATATTTTATCATACTTGCCAATTTGTTTGTTTACATTGCTTAAAACAATCCACTCTTTTTTTCTTATATTTAATTCCTTTTTACTAATGTATACCTTTTAGTAGTTTTTTATAGTGAATATCTATGTGGACAATTATCTCAGTGTGTATATAAAAATATCTTTATTTCCCCTTCTTAACTGATAGTTTAATTCTTGGAAGTTAGTATTCCATTGTCCTTTGGCCTCTAATGTAGCTAATAAGAAGTTTGTTTTAAGTATTCTGCCTTTTCTCTCAGTGATTTTGTAATTTTTTATATCTAACTTTAATGTTTTCCAGCTTCTTTACTGCTTTGACTCACTTTTATTTACTTTTCTCTAAACTCACTGTGTTTCTATAATCTGGGAGTTCACATCTTCCATCAGTTATTGAACATTCTTGGCCATTAACTCTCTTTGAATGTGGAAAAACACTGTAGGAGCCAAATTATGACCACAGAACAGATTATCCTTCCATTTAGTCTTCAAGAGCATTATTGATTAACATTTAACAGTATCCAAGCTCTAACAATTTGAAGACAAGGAACAAGGAAAAACATGGGCTATTCAAAGCATAGCCATTGAAATGAGTCACAGTTGTAATTTTCAATTTCATGATCTATCAAATTAAGGAATAAACAGTAGATAACACATAGCATCAAACATTCCAGTTGAGTGTTAAAGAAGGTTAGAGGGCATATAATATATTTGTTGACGGATTCATTCATTCATTCATTCGTTTAACAAATGTTTATTAAATATTTTCTGAGTGCTAGACACTGAGTTAGACTTTTGATATTTGGAGATTATGTTCCAATTTTGAATACAGGCAGAATCAACGCACCCAGTATTTATTCAAAAAAGGCAAAGCCATTTTCAAACAATTTTGTTGTTCATTCTTAGACTTATGAAGGTACCCTTGGAAAAATCTCTTTGAGTACATTTCAGTACATTTGTGCACCATACATATGTCTCCATATGATGTAGCCTGTTGTTTTGGGAGATTGGCTTTAAATGACCTGACTTACTCAAGTTAGGCTTTTTTTATTTATAAAAGTGGAACTCCATGTGGGGTAGTGACAATATCATCTTTGGAAGAATGCCTCTTCACACCTTCCCAAGAGTCAGCTTCTTTAATGAGGAGCTCATTGACCTTGTATAGTTTCTCTGTGGAACAGTCTGAAAATTTCCCAGTTAAAGGAAAATCTGAAATCCTAGATGCTATCACTAATGAATGCAAAAACTAATGGGAGTTTCACTGTTTTTAATTCTGTGTCCAGGGAATAAGTTGGATGATCATAAAGAAAAAGTAGGGTCAAACTTGACTTAAAAAGTTGTGTGTTCTTTTGCGGACAAAATTTCCACTTTGAACATGTTTGTGGGATGAAAGGGGAAGTGTTGGAGAAAGAACTTCTGAAAGTCAATATGCATTAGTCCTGAGTTCTTTCTGTTTTTCTAATCTAAGGAAAATACATGGTAAAAGACCTTGCTTGAGTAGAAAGTCAATAGAATTCAACCCTCAATTTCAAGCTGAGAAAGTCAGCACAGCAAAATTTTGTTTTGAAATCTTAAGTGCTAAGAATGAAATATATCATCATTTCTTTTTCCGATGCACTGTCGCCACCCCCAAAATGAAACAAAGCTCATGCCACCCTTCCCTAAGATTATGATATGACTAATTAGATGATCATTCCCCTCATCTGAAGATCATAAGCTATAATTTGTATATCCCCACCAGACAAAAATGTTTCATAAGGTTTTATGTTTTACTGTATTTTAGTTGTAAAAGCAATAGCTTTCTTTACTCTTTTGTCTCATATTTCATCACAGTATTTAAAATCATTATTATCAATTAACACATGCACTTCCCCAGGGATTCTGATATGTCTTTTGTGACAGTTAATATCCAAACATATTCTCTAATGAGCCATGCTTCCAGATATTCACAGCATTGCATAGATTCTGTGAATACCAGGAAGATTTCTTTACCAGGAAAGGCAAGTAACTCACAAACATTTGCTTTTGGAAGTCCAGATTTGGCACTTATGAAGTCAGACTTTCTTGATTGAGAAGGCACAGGAAAAGGAGAGGCCCTGAGGTAACATGGAATAGGGGAAAATCCCAGCTGTCCCAGTGTCCCAGTTGAACCCAGGTAGAGGTAACTTTTGCCTCAGTCACAACATATCTGCAGCCATGTCAGAATCTGAGTGGACCAAAATTAGACCAGAAGAATGGCATAACTGAGTGAGTCCAGGCAGTCCATAAACCATGAAAGATAATATAATTGTTACTGTCTGACACTACTAAATTTTTAAATGACTTGTCATATAGATGTAGGTAACCAGAAATGACCCCCGGTGGGCACTATTTCTCCTGCCTCTCCTTGCCTTTCACGTTTCTTCTGAAATCACTTATCCAATAAGATTTGGGGGCAGAAAGAAAGATGAATAACATGTTGGCAGAAAAGCCATTCTAGAAAATAAAATATTTAAGCTATACCTAAGGTATTTGCATTAAAGTGCCATCAGTACAATTGTGCTTTCAATCTCATATTTCTATAAACATTTATATATATACATATATGTGTGTGTATATATATGTCTGTGTGTGTATGTATGTGTATATATATATGTAACTTTATATCCCAACCTGAGGAAAAGAATCAGAGAAACAGAATACCCAGCATTAGAGATACAGAAAGTAAGAAGCAAGTGGAACTGCTTCTGGATTTTGGTCTTCAGATGCTAAATTCTACCTTCTGCCTGTTTTCCATTCTTCCTTTTCATTTATTTCTTGAGAAGAAATGACACAGGACCTATGAAGCTTGAGTTTAACCCTGGAGCCTTAAAGCAGGACTTCTAACCCTAAATGATCTGATACAACAAAAGGTTTCAACTAACTTTGACCATCATTAGATTGTTGCCAAATGCTATTGGACATTCATAATTGTCTGCTATAAGCTAATTATAGGAACAAATAAATCCCATTCTTGACTATCTGTTTTTCAGATTTTTTTTCCTTCTTATAAAAATAGTCAGCTTGCAAGAGGAAGTAGTAATTTTGAGGAGTCCTGAGTTCTGCTCCAGGTAGCTATGTGATCTTGATCAACTTACTCAAATGTCTTCAAAGCTCAATTTCCCCAGCTATAAGACTAAGAGATTTTGCTAGTTTATTTCTATGTCCCTTCTACATCTGAAATTCCACATGACATGCTCCTGGGTATTCTCCTGAAAATGCACACATATACACACTACATGAATACCCATACCCATACCCACACAGAGCTAGTAAAAAGGAAAAGGTCTTATTAGTCCTATATGACTAAACACATAATTTTGATTATTGGATATTGATTAGGGAATCTTTTCATGTGATACTATCTTATAAGTGGCTGTGATAAATTTTAATATTCTCAATAATAGAGTTCTAATAACATTTTAACAGTAAAATCAAAAGGCTTAAAATACCTGTAGGCAGGTTAGCATGCTTCTACTCACAGGATTAAAGGCAAGTGTCCTGCTATAATGTGTAGTATAACTTAATATCATATGTCTCAAAAAAGTAAGAATATAATCATACCTTTTTAAACAAGCAACCTTGTATTACAATGTTCTATGATTTTTAAATTTAATTATAAATTAAATTTATAATTTATTTCTTAAGAATTATAAATTAAACTTATAATTAAATTTAAAAATCATCCTATTCAAGAAGTTAAAGTATACGAGCCATCATGTTCTCTCTTAGTTTTTTTCCTCTTCTTTCTACCCCTTCATTTCTCTCTTCAGAGGCAGAAAATCTTCTGCAGCATCACCTTATATCCTTCTGACACACCTTTCCTCGCACACCTTTCCTCACCTCTTTCAAATTGAGAATTTTCTTTGTTTTTTTTCTTTTCTTTTCTTTTCTTTTTTGAGACAAAGTCTCATTCTGTTACCCAGGCTAGAGTGCAGTGGTGTGATTATGGTTTACTACACCCTCGACTTCCTGGGCTCAAGTGATCCTTCCACCTTTGCCTCCTGAGTAGCTGGGACTACAGGTGTGCACCACCACACCCAGCTAATTTTTGTATTTTTTGCAGAGACAGGGTTTTGCTATGTTGCCCAGGCTGGTCTCAAACTCCTGGGCTCAAGCAGTCAGCCCACCCTGGTCCCCCAAAGGGCTAGGATTATAGGCATAAGCCACTGTACCTAGCAGAATTGAGAATTTTCAATAAAAAAATTAATCCATTCATTCTTTTAAAAAAACTGTGCACATTTCTTTACTAAGAAAAGTGTGAGTATAATGTGAAAAAAGTATTCTGTACCTAGCTAAAATCCTTGTTATAATATATCTTTTTTTTTTAATTTATTTATTATTATTATACTTTAAGTTGTAGGGTACATGTGCATAACGTGCAGGTTTGTTACATATGTATACTTGTGCCATGTTGGTCTGCTGCACCCATCAACTCGTCATTTACATCAGGTATAACTCCCAATGCAATCCCTCCCCCCTCCCCCCTCCCCATGATAGGCCCCGGTGTGTGATGTTCCCCTTCCTGAGTCCAAGTGATCTCATTGTTCAGTTCCCACCTATGAGTGAGAACATGCGGTGTTTGGTTTTCTGTTCTTGTGATAGTTTGCTAAGAATGATGGTTTCCAGCTGCATCCATGTCCCTACAAAGGACGCAAACTCATCCTTTTTTATGGCTGCATAGTATTCCATGGTGTATATGTGCCA
>NC_037672.1:58150715-58212477 GCF_003255815.1 Theropithecus gelada
CATGATTAAAGCCAGCCTCCAGATCAACTGATGCAAGTGACCCAAAGCTTCCACCCTAAGTCATATGGTAGGTCTTTCTGAAATGGCCAGCACCTACCCGAAGACTGTAAGATGTAGCCCACCCTACTCTAAGATCCAATGTGCCAGGCCACAACTCTAAACAAAGATATTCCTATCAGTGATGACATTGAGGCTCTCCCAGAAGCCAAGGGTAAAGGCTCTATCCCTCTTTGGTGAAGGCCAAACTCTCCTCACTTTAAATCTAATATTTTTAGCTAATGCTTTCCTGTATGAGGCAATTTAAAGAGGATTCATCAGCTGATGAGTTGATGAGTGTCTTAGTATCTGTCCAAAAGGAACTTAGAGTCTGAGGGAGAGAAAAGCAACCAATTACAATGGGTATAGTCTTGTGGGTGAAATAATATGGGCAAGCACAGGATGCTGTATGTTTCACCTATTATGGCCACATAAGAAATTACCTAAATCTCAGTAGTGGAAAGCCATCGTTTACTACGTGTGGACCAGGACCCGAAAGATGTCTTGTGTCTGCTCCATGATGTCTAGGACCTCAACTAGAAAACTTGAAGTCTAGGGCTTAAAATCCTCTGAAGACTCCCTTGTTCACGGATGCATCTGGCAGTTGATGCTGGCTGTCATCTAGGGGCCTCAGAACATCTCCACACGGACATCTCCATGTGGTCTTCAACATAAATTGCTTTGAGTTTTCTTAGAGCATAGTGGCCAAGTTCCAAAGACGGACACCCTGAGAGAGAGAGGGAGTACAAGTGAGCACCACGTGGAAGCCGTGCAATCTTCTAGAATCTAGCTTTGGAGCCACATACATCACTCCCACTACATTCTGTTCACCAAGACAGTTACAAAGTCCCATTCCATTTCTGCCTCAAGGGGCAGGAAATAGACTCCATATCTTGATAAAAGCAGCAGAATTCTAAAGAGCATGTGGCCATTGCTGTGGCCATTTCTGAGCAACACGATCTGCTACACTTTGCAAACACATAGAAATGACATGTAACCTGCACTGGAAGGTGGGCTCAGGGAAGAAAACAAAGTATGAATCATGACCCACAAGGTAAAAACTGCTTGATACTCAGAAATGAGTATGAGAAACAGGAACACAACATAACAGCCATTTTGAAATCTCAAAAGACCACACACGCCTGTAAAGGATGAAACAGGTTTGACAGCAGGGGTGGAAGGTGGTCTGCAACTTCTGCCCAGATCTTGGTAGATCTTGAGCTGTTCTGGCTTGTTCACTCTTAGCAAAGGGCAGTGTCTTTGTTTTCTGCATTATCATACCTTGCCAGGGGTCCAGGACCCCACGCTCTATCCTGAGGATTTATAGATATCCATTAACAGAGGGCAGAAGGTGGGCAATAGAGGGTGGGCCACAGAGTGCACTAGGTGAGGCTGACCAACGTCCTGGGGCACAGCCCAGCCTGTTGCAGATGCTGGCCATGCTGATGTTTATCTGCACTGCCTGGCCAAGAGGACAGCTCACAAGGCAGTGACCCCATGGAAGCTAGAGGGGGGTCGTCAGATGTGCACCTGCTCCTTTTCATCTGGTACCTTCCTTCTTACCCTCTCCAGATGAAAAATCTTGATCTTGTTTGAGGGTAGGATAAACAAAATAAAGCATGTATTCTTACGCCCTACCTTATTATTGTCCTACTAATGGTATTTGAATTTAAAAATCAATATTTAGCACTTTTGTTTTCTGGCTTCATTCTCTCTAACCCAGCACTGTCCAAAAGCAATACAAAATGAGGCACAGACGTCATTTCAAATGTTCTAATAGCCACATTCAAAAGGTAAGAAGAAATAGATAAAACTAGTTTTAAAAATATTATTTGTTTAATGGAATGTGTCTAAAATGTTTCATTTTAAACATGTAATCAACATAAAAATCATTAATGAGATATTTTACATCACTTTTTATACTAAAAAGTCTGGTGTGTATTTTATACTTACAACACATCTCGATTTAGATTTTAAATACTTGATCAATATTTAGATTACATAAAATGTGGAGTCAAAAAGTAGATCCACATACCAAAGATTGTTTGAGATACACCCAAAAGCCTTCCAGTAATTGAATCCAGGATGAATTTTTAAATTTTAATTTAAATAAAACGAAATTAAGCATTTAATTATTTAGTCACACCAGTCACATATGACTAATTGAACAGCAGCACAGTTTTAGATGCCCACGCTGGGAAACACCTCCAGAGAATAGGGTGGAAGGAACTTTAAAGACTGCCTGGAGGGTTAGGAGATGCACAGAACAGCTCATCATTTAAAATATGTTATATATATATATATTTGTTCTAGGCATAAGAATATATTGTACAAAATTAGTGGCTATTCAGCACCAAGTTTAAAATTCTAACATTGACAGAAATCAAATGACCAAAAAGCAACAGGCCAAATAGAATCACCTCTTATTAAAGAAAAGGATTCCTGGAAATCCCAGCCTGGGGTCAGCGCTGCAGTGCGGGGCTGGTTCTGGTGAGGCCAGTTGCTGTTCCAACCAGGACAGATGAGAACTGCCCTCCCACCACCCGCCCCCTGCATAAGGGCTAACTGGCATTTCTCTTGTGCTCTTGAGCTGGGTTCCTGTCTCTCCTGATCTAATATGTGATTAAATTGAATTGCTTTCTAAATCTGTTATATAATTTGTATGTAATGCCCTTACTATTGGGTTTGAATACAATTGCAGTAGGATACACTAATTGATTTGTTTAATTTTATTTTCCATCCTTTGAATTGAAGCCTTTGGGACTCAATATGTAAAGTAATATGCAAATCGAGACTTTGATGCAAGAAGACTTGGCAGTTTTTTTAAACAGGATTCAAGCATTACTTGGAATCATTTAAGAGAGTAATTTCAAACAAAGCAACCTCTACTTGTCCTTCTGTGTGATTGAACTTTAGTGTGCACAAACATATATATACAAAACACACTAAAAGATCACTGATTGTTAATTGATTATATAGATCAAAGAACAATCATACTTCCTCCATGATTTTTCTATCTCTAACCCTAATATAAAATAGAATAAGGTTTTATAGGTTTGCATAACTTTCCATAGAATGAACGAAACAGAGAATAGTTGCAAAAGAGAAATCAGTCTATCAACAACTAGTGAGCACCTACTTTGGACTGAAAATGATAACTAGTATTTATTATGTACTTATCAAACAGGCACTGTGGTCAGAATTTTATCTAGATTACTTTCCTTCTAGGGATTCAGTTAGGGACTTTCAGAGATACATAGACGATAAAATGCACTCCCTGTATTCTAGAAGATTAAAATTTAAGTGCCAAATGTTGGTATCAATCAAAAATGTTTTAGGAGTTGAAAGAAGAGACATCATTTGAACCAAAGGAGTTTTGTTTCCTATTTTTCTTATTCCCAAACTCTGTTACTGTGGATGCTACAAGCATGATTCTGATTCTAAGAGAAAAATAGCTTTAATACTCAGCTAAGTTGATATTAAAGCGACTGGTCTTGGCCCTCCACTTCCTCCTTCCAAATAAATGCCATTTCTCTGGGTTTGGAAGAAATCACAGATTTCAAGCCCTGAATGTAATCTCTCAAGGGTTGTCACTGTTTCTAAAGCGTGACTCACACAATAACAGCACTGGCAATTTCATCGCTCATCGCAGTTAATATATTTCAGTATGATCGAACCATAGTTTACAGGAAATTGCTAAACTATTGATGTCATGGATGAGGAAATCAGTACATGAGATAGCCAAGTCCTAAAAATCTGAGAAAATGAGAAGTTGAGGGAATGGAGCTTGTTCAGTTGCTGAGATAACATTAACAGTGTGAGTGCCACGGCTAAGATTTCAGCTTGGAGAGGATGGGTAACGGCAGACCCATGGCCTCAATGGGCAAGAAGAGGCTTCCTTGAGTCTAGATGTTATTGGTGGAGTGAGGCAAGCTTTTTCTTGGACATATGTGAACTCTCATAGGACATGAGCAGTTTTAGAGTTTGGGGGTGGGGTTTAAGAGTTTCAGAAGTAAAGACATCCGTATCAGTCGGCTCAGGCTGCCATAATAAAATACCAGACTGCGTGGCTTAAACAACACAAATGTGTTTTCTCACAGTGCTGAAGGCTGGAAAGTCCAAGATCAATGTCCAATAGGGTTCAGTTTCTTGTGAGTGCTCTATCCTTGGCTTGCAAATGACCACCTTCTCACTATGTCCTCACATACATCCTCTCTCTGTTTTCCTTTCTCATAAGGATACCAGTTCTATCAGATTAGGGCCCCATACTTTTGATCTTATTTAATGTTAATTACCTCCTAAAAGCACTATATTCAAATACAGTGACATTGAGGGTTAAGACTTAAACATATAAGTTGGAGGGGGGCATGGGACACAAATTAGTCCACAGCAACATCCAAAGAGCAAGAAGTCTGACCTCTTTGTCTTTCAGATGAAGAAACTAAAGTTACTCTTTTTATGTACTTTTTTTCAGCAAGAATCAAGGGCTAAAAATAATTCAACAGGTGCTAGGTGCCCACATTCTAAAATAAGAGGCTAAACTACGTAAGTTGGATGTGCTGAGAGACTGGAAATCATGCTAACATCATATGGTTACCACTTTCAAGCTACACGAGAGGAGAAAAGAATTCACATAGGCATTAAGGATATTGGAAAGAGGGGATTTTAATGCAGATGTTGGGGAGAGAGGATATTGAAGAGAAAATATTGTTCCTGAGCTGCATTGTGTCCCTCCCCAACTTCAAAGGGGGAGAATAATGGGGCACTTTCTCTTCAATGAGATGTAACAAAAACTTGGCAAGTGACCCCAGGAATTTGACAGAGAGACACTGGTGCCTGACTCTCAAGAGTGTAAGTCTAAAGCTGAAAGATTATGGCTAGATTAGATTGCAGCAGAGTAAAGAGAAAGGACTCTACAGGGAGATGGCTGAGCTTTATATGAAAGACAACCACCCCACAGAGTAAATTGACCTCACCAGAAGTTCAAGAGGCTGCAGTCAGAGGTCCCCGGTGGGAGACCTCTGATGAACTCACCAAAGAATCCCATGAGAACAAGCTCCAGTTACTGTGTACCTGCTGCATAAAGAGCTCACTGGTGTCAGATTCTAGAGTAACCACTCCATGTGCTCTTTATCCCTTGTCCCGGTACTTCCCATACCCTCCCCTCCTGAGCCTGACCCATCAGGGATCAGAAGCAGCAACTGGCAGAATGGGGGAGGAGTGAATTTCAGAAAATGCAGTCAGCACTTTTTGGACTTATCATCACAAAATGTTTTGTTTTAAGGTGGTCTTTATCAAGCTAGGCACAGGAGCATGAGTAACCCCATCAAGATCAGCCTCAGATGCTATATCTCATTGCTAACTATTATGCACATACAAGTATACCTCAAAGTTGTTTACCTATAACGATACCTAAAACTTTGAATAAAACTTCGGGTAAGTTAAATGAACTTTATGCGTGGAATGCTAACTGTACTTGAAAATAAATATGTTCCTGATGTCTTGTTGACAAAACACCCAGGGATAGAGAAAATGTTGATGAGCTAGAAATCAGAGAGACCTAACTTCTAGGGCCAGCTCCACCACTAACTTTTTCTAGGGCCTTGAGTAAGTCTCTCCGGGCTTCATTGCTAAAGCAAAAGCAATTCAATGAATTACAGTAACATGTTTATGCTGTGTTTTGATACTGTAGATTTCATCTTTTTTTCAACTGAACTTTGAACATGCTCTAACACCTCTGCCTGTGAAGAAATGAACTGAGAAACAAGCAGAATATTAAACATCTGCTTATATGTTTCCCCAGGGAGTCTTCTGCTAATATTACACATTGCAACAACATTGCTTGAATGGTTTATTAATGACAGCAAAACAGAGTGAATGCTACATATAATGATAATAACAATAAAGGTTATTTATACTCTGCCTAACTTCTAGATAGCTTTAGAAGCCTTACAGATACACACTTAAACCACTAGCAATATTTTTTTAAAAAATGAAATGAGACAGACTTCCTTTGGATATGCAAAAAAATCAGAATGATGGGTTTTAATTCCAGGAGAACTAAACTGTGGATAGTTGTCCTGTGAGTCTAAATTTATAAACATCTACATCCTATTTTTGTTCCAGGGCTTAAAATATATCCGTGAGTATGTCAAACCATTATTTCAGGTGAAAAGAAAGTCCTGACTTTAAAAGTAATAATCGGTGTATCCAACCCAAGACCCGGTGCATCTTGGCATTCCCAGTTCTCCATGAAGAACTTCCTTCTAAACCTTAGTGCCTGAGAAAGTTAGAATTGAAAGAAAAGGATGGGAGAAAAGGGAGAAACAGAGATGGTAGAATAGTAATGATTACCCATTGTCTCATTTGCAAACTTTATCTGGGAGGGTAAAGATACTCTATGATGACTTCTTGACCTTCCACTCGCCCACCTCTGAGGTCAAATATCTATCAGCAAACTGTCCATCAGGTCAAATATCTTGTAGTAAAAATACATATTTACATGGAGTTTTTATGGAAACACAAACTTGATAAAATATATCCAATGAAAGGTAAATTCTCAGACTGGAATACATCCTTCTATTCCTGGAAACTGCCCCAACCCACACCTACCTAAATCCTAATTAAAATTACATACCTAATTTTAATCATATCTAGACTCAGATATATTGTATTCTTTGGTGAGTTTGTATAATGACTCAAAAATTTTGTGATTTATATTCTCTCTCCTATCTTCTAAGGAAGGTGGATTTCAGTATCTGGGATATCTTTTGTCTGTTAAATGGAGTGATGGGTGAAAGCATGTAAGTTTGGATGAGTTGGGGCATAGCTATGTTACTCTGAGTAAGAAAGATCCAGGTGTTGGAGACTAGAATTGGGAAATGTACAGACTACAGGGAAAGAGAAGAGGTAACAGGAAGACCAACATGAAAGGGCCACACAGAGACTTAGAAAGAGAAGGCCAAGGAGGGGGTTTGCAATACAAAGCTGCTTGTCATGCACTGTATTTTCACCCCTCACTCCCTTCTATATATCCTCAAGTAAATCAGCGTCACTCATCAATGCCTGATGGAGTCCATTTTCATCTTGAAGACTGCAAAGAAATACTGAGTCTTACTTAGAAGGTAGTAAGTATGGGAGTGGGAGGGACAAAAACAAAGATGAATGTGAAGGCAGACATCATATGGATTAGGTATGACACAAAAATAAATTATCCACTTTTTCACTTATTTTTTAAAATTATCAGGTACCTAATGCCTTCCAGAAAATTTATGCTTAGGTTATGTCAGGAATCTTTTGGTTGCAAGTGATAGAAACTAATGATTCAGAAAAAAAGAGACCCTCTCTTTCTCAGTTTCTGTACATCAAATCTCGAGAAAGTCCCTAATTGGCCGCAGTTATTCACACATACCTGAACAAATTACTGTGTCCAGGAATGTGGAATACTCTGAATGATCCAACATACAATTGCCTCCAGAAATTAATAAAAATTAATGAAATGAAAAATCAATGACTATTTTGTTTTACAGTCAGTTTCCATTTTTACCTCTTTAACTATATAAGCATCTTAAGGACAGAAATTAAACATTATTAGTCTTTGAATCCTCAGCACCTAGTATAATACGTGGACTAATATGGCCACTAAATAAATGTTTGATAACTGAATTAATGGATATTCTGGACCATTTGCTCTTCCTCTTTCTCCAGTGCTCATCAGTCTCATCCCATCTTCAATAGTCCCCTCCCCAGCCTACACCTTCTTCCACTTCCCTGAGAATAAAAGATTAACTGTAAATAATCAACCTTGTCATTTGTAACATCTCAGAAGTTGGTACAAATGATTGATTGAATGTATTTTATGAAAAACTAGTAGAATGTTCAATTTTAGGTAAATTGAAAATTTAAGCACAAATTTAAGTTACTTAGCTTGGAAACATTAACAAATTTCAAGTTTATTTCAGGCCCTTAAGAATTTACTGCTGCAAAATATGCTGTAACTGTAGCGTATGATCTCAGCAGAAGGCCTGGTTGGCTTATGCCTTATTAATCTAACTGTCCCTATTCATCATTCCACGTTTAAGTAATGCGAAGTTTCATCAAGGTTGCCAAAAGACAATGTTAATTGTAAAAACGGGGGGAAAAAAACAAGTTGCAATGACATTGACATATTTTTAGTATAGGACATCCCCACGTCAAAAAGTTTATTGTTCTCATTTGAATAATTTATTAAGATGGTGTATGTGTGTTTTCGCGTATGTGTGTATACATATTTATTTACTTGTACTGTGTATGTATTTCCGTTATAACAAAAGGATTGAAAACAACAGTATCTTTAATAAAACAGAGGTATTTTTTTTTTCTCACAAAACAGTTCAGCTAGAAGATCCAGGGCTGATATGATTGCCACAAGCGTCAGAGACCCAGCTCCTTTTATCTACAGCCCCAGAGGACTTCATGCTCACATTCTAGCCAGGAGGAGGCAGAGACATTTCCTTGGGCAAGTTTTACTTCTTTCTTTTAAGAGCATAGTGTGGATATTGCACCTGTCGCTGCTGCTCTTATTACATTAGAACTTAGTTGCTTGGTCACAACTAGCCACAAAGAAGGCTGCGATACAATCTTTAGGTAGGTAGTCATGTGATCAGGTAGATGTCTATTAGTATATATATTCTACTAGAAAGGGAGAACAGCTATTGGGGGATAACAACCGTCTCTGGTAGTGTGTTTTGTTGTTGTTGTTCCTTTATAATAAAATGAGATTTTTGTCCCAACTATCTAGTCAATAAAGATCCAAACTTCTATAAAATCTCTGTAGTCAAGTCACCAAAATCTGTTTCAGCCAGGGTTCTCCAGAGAAACAGGACCAATAGGAGAGAGAGAAAGAGAGAGAGAAATTGAGAGAGAGAGAGATGAGTAGGGAGTTATTAGGGGAATTGGCTCACTCATTTCTGGAGGCTGAGAAGTCCCGTGACAGGCCATCTGCAAGTTGAAGAGCCAAGGAAGCTAGTAGCATGGCTCAGTCTAGGTCCAAAGGCCTCGGAACCAAGGAAGTCAATGGTGTACCCCTGTGTGAAGCTGAAAGCCCAAGAGTCTAGGGGGCCACTGGTGTGAGTCCCAGAACCCAAAAGCTGGAGAACCTAGAGTTCTGATGCCCAATGGCCGAGAGAAGAGAGAGCAAGAATGCACCCTTCCTCCACCTTTTTGTTCTATCCAGACCCCCAGCCAATTGGATGGTGCTGGTGCACACTAAGGGCAGATCTTCCCCTACCAATCCACCAACTCAGATACCAATCTCCTTCAGAAACAGCCTCACAGATATACCTGGGGCAACCCAATTATTCTAATCAAATGCCAAACCACCTGGGTTTCCTTTTCACAGAAGAGCGACAGCCTCAGTACCGACTGCAGCACTGAGAATAATTAATGCAATGATTGAGAATAAATAATGCTTTACCAGTGATCTGGGTATCCTTTAATTCAGTCAAATTGACAACCAAAATTGACTATCAGAAGTCCACCCCTTCTCAACCTGGTACCATACTCACCTCTTTAAACCACACTTAATCTTCAAATAAAAACAATAACAAGGCTATAGTTCCTCCTAGCATGATACATCTATTCTGTGTACAACCACAAATGCACTAATCCCTTTTCCAGAGGAGGAAGTAGAGTCCTTAAATGGTATTTACTCCTCTTCTGATATCCCACAATGTAAATATTATGATATAAAATTAACAATACTTAAATACTCATATAAACTCAATGCATTTTACATTATATGAGAAAGGAATAAGAGAAGAAAGAAAACAAAGATATTTTCTTTGTATATATATTTATATATGTATATATACACATACATACATATGTATTTTATATATATATATACACACACACACACACTCACACACATACATGTATATGAATACATACAAAAGTATTCTTAACAAAATATAGAGAAAGTACTCATGGCAATTACAGCCCGCATGTCTGTAACTACTAATCATGTGGTTGTACCTGGTATTTATAACCACCTTCTTCTATTATCCAATCTACATTCCCTTTCCCTTCAGGAAGCACCTCAGCTAATTATGGTTCTTTACCTGGCAGAGTGACCCAAAACTTCATTCCTGAAGGATCTGAGTCATTCCTAGTCCTGCCCAGATATGGTTGTTGTAATTTCCCATTGATCTTAATCACAAGGCCTGGTAATACTAACAGACTCTCTGAGAGATATCCTGTATTCCCGACATACTCCTCCTAACCTCCATTGTGGAGTAGCAGTCCACATCAGTCACCCCAGGCAGCACCTTTACTCTCCTCTCAGCCTGCTGAGTCAGAGGCATGAGGACCCCAGAGTGGCCAGGTGGCAGTCTTAACTTCCAGCTCCATGCAATCTTTGTTGTGTCTCCTGGTGGGAGTAGTTTTCCCTCTGGGACTAAGACCTCCAGACCACCAGAGCATAAAGTTGTAAGAACAGGAAGCAAAAATTTTGCCAGTGGGTCACTAGGGGTAATGGTGAGTAATGCCATTCCCATTTCCCCTTGATCCCCAGACCCATGGATTCTGGCTATGGGAGACACAGTAACAATATTGGACACTAATTCAGAGCATGTACAGCCTTCTGGAGAACATGGTCCAGGCCCTGAAAAGAATTGTCACCTAGCTGGCACTGTAATAGACTGTGGCAGAAGACGGTAAGACCAGTGAATGCCACGAGCAAGAGCCCATTGCTGCACTTCGTTGGCTGTGAGTAATAGGCTGTGTGCACTATCACCCTCAGGACACTGAATGAAAAAGACCAAACAGCAATGCCCATAAGTTAACATAAGATGAGATGAGAGGCAGGGATGTTTTATTGGCATTGCACAGGAAGTGTCATGGCAGCACAATGGGGTTTTACTTTTCAACTTGAACTTGAAAGAGAGAATGACTCTGTCAAAAGCAATGCTAAATAAATGTTCTTCCCAACATCATCGCTATCAGCAAAACATAATGGCAGAGAGAACAAACTCCCAAAGAAAACCCAGAAGCACAAGGATCAGATGAGAGAGAGAGAAATGTGGTATCTTTTCCTGGGGTTGACAAGGAAAGTAGGGGGCAACCACTGTCCAGATTATAGTTTGGGAGGAGCAAAGCTTTCTGGAGAAATAAACTTGTAACCATTTAGTATTTAAAGACCATATTTTGAGTATGTGCATAAGAAAAGATTTATTATAAAATTTCTTGATGTCAGAAGCAGACTTTTTTTTTTTTTTTTTTTTTTTGACAGAGCCTTGCTCTGTCACCCAGGCTGGAGCACAGTGGCATGCATATGGCCACCTCCTGGGATCAAGCGATCCTCCGACCTCAACCCTGCCACCCCTGGCTAATTTTTGCCTTTTTTTTTTTTTTTTTTTTTTTTGAGACGGAGTCTCGCTCTGTCGCCCAGGTTGGAGTGCAGTGGCGCGATCTCGGCTCACTGCAAGCTCCGCCTCCCGGGTTTACGCCATTCTCCTGCCTCAGCCTCCTGAGTAGCTGGGACTACAGGCACCGCCACCTCGCCCGGCTAGTTTTTTTTTGTATTTTTTAGTAGAGACGGGGTTTCACCATGTTAGCCAGGATGGTCTCACCATGTTTCCCAGGCTGGTCTTGAACTCCTGGGCTCAAGCGATCCACCCTCCTTGGACTCCCTCAGTGCTGGGAGTACAAGCATTAGCCACCGTGCCCAGCCCAGAAGCAGACTTTTTTTTTTTTTTCACCCAGGCTGGAGTGCAGTGGCACTACCTCGGCTCACTGCAACCTCTGCCTCCTAGGTTCAAGTGATTCTCCGCCTCAGCCTCCCGAGTAGCTGGGCGCCCGCCACTACACCCAGCTGATTTTTTATTTTTAGTAGAGACAGGGTTTCACCATGTTGGCCAGGCTGGCCTTGAACTCCTGACCTCAGGTGATTCACCCACGTCCGCCTCCCAAGCGTGCTGGGATTATGGGCATGAGCCATCGTGCCCAGCCAGAAACAGACATCTTAAAATAGCAGTGAAGTGAAAGAATGCATGGGACCCACAGAGGACCACATTCTCTACCACAAGGTGCCAAAGCCTTGCAAAAAAGTAATCCAGTATGGCCTCACTAACAGCTATCATCAGTCTTGTAGCGAAAAAGACTGCAGATGATCACCAGGTACCACTCTCTGCATATTCTTTGTAAATTGTTATACATAAATATATTTAATTATCTGTAGTCTTCATTGCAGAGGTAGTTGTCATTCTAAACAGGCTGTTTTGCCTTCTTCATAAAGCCACAAGGTAAAGAGCCCCTCTATCCAGACTTCTACTTTAGGAAATACTACCACAAGCACCCAAAGATGAATGTATAAGGATGGTTATTGCATCCATACACAACAGAAATGCACAATGTCATTAAAAAGAAGAAAGCAAATAAATGTAGAGAATGGTCTAATTTATTCTCCTAAATGCTCATTAATGCATATGACCTTTCTGAAAATAATTAGAGGGAGTGGGGCAGGGACTTAACACCTTCACCTTCTTACATTCTGAACTATTTTGAGTTTGCATTATAAATAAACACTAGTTTTTTTTAACTGGTTAATAAAAACAATTCCTTCAAGGCACTGGCATATAAATATCTGAAATGACAAGACATCCTCTCCCCGGGCCATGATTCTAGAATGAGCATTACCAGGTCAGCAGTATCTCCCAAAGAATATTACCTTCACAGGATGTATTGCTGTCTGATTCTAACAAATGTTGCATTGGCAGCTAGAAATCCCTGGACTTGAGGATGTGGCCTCAATCTCACTAATCATCCTTAATGTAAACATCTTTTTATTTTCTCCATTATGAAAAAGGACCCTGAGGCATCTCTTATGCTCCCAGCAGACAAATCCAAAGCTCCTAGCTGCAGAAAGTCATGGAAAATGCTATGAGAAGCAATGTGGGGAAATGATCAAATCCTTGAACTCAGAATTGTAGAGGTCGATCCTTCTGGCATGAACTCTGAAATCTGAAAGTTCTGAGCTCTTTTCCTGGCTCCAACACATCTTAGGTGTGTAGCCCTGCACAATTTATTGATTTTGTCTCTGCTTTGTCACCTGTAAGTCACCATACTATAACCTAACTCATTTCAACCTTGTGAGAATTAGGTTAGTGAATGCATGGAAAGCTTTTAACAAGTACCTAAGCAAAGTCCTATGATTCCTGTAAGCCCCAGCCAACCATCTAGGTGCAGGTTTTCCTACAAGATAATCAAGCCATGTGCCTGGTTTATGTTAGCCAGTGTCTGTCAATGCTGACAGTCTACAATATATTAAGTTTTCTATGGAAGTCAGAGTGAAGAGAAAACATAAATGAGACTCTCATCATAGAACCGGAGTCAACAACTCAACTCAATATTTACTCAGAGTCTACTATTACAAAACACAGTGATTGACTGAAGATTTTTTAAAATACACCATATTCTACCCTTCAGGAGCTCACAAACTTATGGTAAAGATAAGTCAAAGTGAATACTCTTTAATTCACAACCAAATGGCATGCTTATGAAAGAATAGAGAAGGGAAAGCAATTTCAACTGAGGGAACATGAGAAGATTTTATGGAGGAGTTATGGTTTGAACTAAGTTTTGCAGAATGGCAGCTTTGAAAGAAAGAGCATTCAAGGGAAATAGAACAGTGCGTGTAAAGATGTGGAGAAGGGGGAATGCAGTCTATTTGGGAATAAATTTACTAGGGCTGCCACAACAAAATATCACAGATCATGTGGTTTAAACAAGAGAAATTTATTTCTCACTGTTCTGGAGGCTGGAAGTCCAAGATCAAGGTGTCGGCAGGTTTAGTTTATTCTGAGACTTCTCTGCTTGGTTTGCAGATGACTGCCTTCTCACCGTGCCCCACATGGTCTTAAGTCTGTGCACAAACACCTCTGGTGTCTCTTTGTGTTTCCAAATCTCCTCTTCTTATGAAAACACCAGTCAGACTGGATTAGGGCTTACTCTAAAGACTTCATTTTAACTTAATTATCTCTGTAAATACCTTATCTTCAAATATAGCCACATTCTGAGGTACTGAGAGTTACAGCTGCAATGTACAAATTTTAGGGAAACACAGCTCAGCCCATAATACTGTGACCTCTAGCCCTCCAGAATTCATGTCCTGCTCACATGCAAAATACATTCACCTCCATCCCAACAACCCCAAAATCTTATCATATTTCAGCATCAACTATTATGTCCCAAATCTTATCTAAATATCATCTAAATCAAGTTTGAGTGAGACTCAAGTTTGATTCATCCTGAGGCAAATGTTTTGTCCACCTGTGCGCTTGTGAAACTAGACAAGTTATCTGCTTCCAAAACACAATAGTGGGACAGGCATAGCATAGACATTCTCATTTCAAAATGAAGAAACCAGAAAGAAGGGGTCATAAGTCCCAAGGAAATCCAAAACCTAGCAAGGCAAACTCCATTAGACTTTAAGTCTCTTTAATAATCCTCTTTGGCTCTGTATTCTGTCCTCTGGTGCACAGAGATGACAGTCCCAACTTCCAGGCTCACTGGAGCAGCAGTGTCACCCTTGCAGCCCTGGTATCTCTTTATTGGCCCAAATTTTCTCCTCTTATGAGGATACCAGTCAGATTGGATTAGGGACCACCCTAAAGATTTCATTTTTAACTGAACTCTTTAAAGTCCTAATCTCCAACTACAGTCACATTTTGAGATGCTGGGGGTCAGGATTGCAACACGGAAAATTGGGAGGGATACAATTCAGCCCATAACAAATTACAAGTAATGTGATGGAAGTAAACAATGCATGGGAAAGCACATGCGAAGCAGTAGATAAAATAATAGGTAAAATAATGCAAACATTGTGAGTTCTTATCATCAACCAGGCACTATTCTAAGAGCTTGTTTACACAAAGTCACTTGAGCCTCACAACGGTCCTACAAAGTAGGTACTATTATTATTCCTATTTTCCAGAAATGAAACTGAGGCACAGAAAGAAGAATGGAACCAGGAGCTCCCATTCCAAGATTAATGCTCTTAATCTCTACACTGTATTATCTGAGGGAAAGCAGAAAGTGGGCAAGTCATGGAGCACTCTCAAGGCCAATCTTAGAAGGCTGGGCTTAATTCTGTAAGAAATGGAAAGTCAATGGTAATGAGCAAGGGAGTGCAACAATCTTTTTTCTTTTTTCTTCTTTTTTCCCTTTCTTTTCTTTTCTTCTTTCTCTCTCTTTCTCCCTTTCTTTCTTTTTCTTTCTTTCTGAGAACACCAAAAGCAATTTATAGAATGGACTGAAATGGAAATAAACCAGGACACCATTATGTTATCTAAAGAATATTATAGAAACTTTAGTTTCTAGTATTGGATGTAGGTCACCTCTTAGAAAACACAAAATAATTTTTGTAATACATGAACAAAGTCCAATGATTTTAAGAGGACAAGTTTATTACCATCATTACAGGTTCATGATGGGTTCTAAATAATCCACCTAACTGTTTTGGTTCTTTTTCTTTCCCTTATAGTAATAGCAAAATATCAGTAGTAAGAACTCATTTGTTCTTAATAATAGTGTTGACTATTTAGCCTTGGTAATGTTTAGTTTGTGTTTAGTGGGCTTTTATTGTTGCAGTTTCCTGAATTGTATCATTTCCTTCCCACATCAACTCTGTGAGGTGAGTTTTCCACACGTGGAAACTGAAGTATAAAGAGGATTGATACCTTAATGAAAAGTATGGTGGCCATAAAATAGAGATTATCATATTAAGGCCTAACTACCTATAGAGTCTCAGCTCTTGAACACATGGCAGAATTTTTAACAATTTTATTGGAGTATGATTGGCATATAATAAACCATACATATTTAAAATGCATAATTTGTCAAGTTTTGACATAAATGTATACCTGTGGCACCATCACCAAATCAAAATACTGAACATATTCCTAAGATTTTTATTGATTTTATCATATAATATATACCCTTTTTACTGGCTTCTTTTACTCAGCATTAAGACCTTTGAAATTCCATCCATGTTGTTGCACTTCCATTCGTTTTATTGCTAAGAAATATTCCACAATTTCTTTGTCCATTCACACACTGATGGACTTTTCGGTTATTTCCAGTTTGAGGTTACTACAGAAAAAGCTGACATAATCTTGGTACAAGTTTTTGTGTGGGCATTAATTCCATTCCTCTTAGGTAAATGCCTAAATATAGAATGGCTGGGTCATATGGTAACTGCATGTTTTTAAGAAATTGCCAGACTCTTTCCCAAAATGGTTGTATCACTTTATATTGCCACCAGTAGGGTATAAGAGGTTCTCCATCTTCTTGTCAACACTTCAAATGGTCAGTCTTTAAGTTTAGATATTTTAATAGGCATGTAGAGGTATTTCAATGGGGTTTTAATTTGCATTCTCCTAATGACTAATAATGTTGAGCATCTTTTCTTATTTGCCATTCATGTCTTTTTCAGTGAAGTGTCTGTTCAAATATATTACCCACTTTTTAACTGGGTTTATTATTATTAGAGTTTTGATGGTTCTTTGTATATTCTGAATATAAGTATTTATCAGATATTCAACTAGCAAATATTTTCTCCTAGTTTGTAGTGCCTTTTCATTCTCTAAACAATATTTTATGAAGAGCAGAAGTTCTTAATTTTGGTTAAATCCAATTTATCCATTTTTTCTTTTATGGATCATGTTCTGGTGTTGCTTTTTATGGATTATTTGCCTAAATCAGGCTCACAATGATTTTTCTTCTATTATTCTTCTATAAGATTTATAGTTTTAGGTTTTACATTTGTCTGCCATTCATTTTTAGTTTATTTCTTCATAGTTCATGGTATATATCCAAGTCCATTGTTTTGCATGGATATCCAATTGTTCCAGCAACATTTGTTGTAAAGACTATCTTTCCTCCATGAAATTGCCTTTGCCATTTAGAAAAAATTTGCCATATATGTGTGGGTCGATTTCTGGACTCTCTATTATGTTCCATTAATCCATATGCCTATCTTGACAGTAATATCATACTGTCTTGATTAACATAATTATATAATAGGACTTCAAGTGAGAAAGGGTAAATTCTCCAACTTTGTTCTTATTCAATATTGTTTGGGCAAGTCTAGATCCTTTACATTTTCATATGGATTTTAGAATCAATTTTTTAATTTATACAACTTAATTAATTTGTTGACAGTATTGAGTCTTCCAATTTGTAAACAGATTATATCTTTCAACTTATTTAAGTCTAGGTATTTTATTTTATTTGTGGCTATTGTAAATGGTATTACTTTTTTTTTCAGAACGATCACTCTTGGCATACAGAAATGCCACTGATTTCCACAGGTTGATTTTGTAGCCCGTGACTTTACTGAAATTGTTTATCAGTTCTAATAGTTTTTTGGTTAAGTCTTTAGGTTTTTCCAAATATAAAATCATATCATCTGCAGACAAGGGTAATTTTACTTCTTCCTTTCCAATTTGGATTCCCTTTATTTCTTTCTCTTGTCTGATTGCTCTAACTGGGATTTCCAGTATTATATTGAATAACAGTGGTGATGGTGGGCATCCTTGTCATGTTCCAGATCTTAAAGGAAAGCCTTTCTGATTTTCCCCATTTAATATGATACTAGCTGTAGGTCTATCATATATGGTTTGTATTATGTTGAGATATGTTCCTCCTATACCCAGTTGTTTGAGGGTGTTTATCATGAATGGATGTTGATTTTTATAAAATGCTTTTTCAGTATCAAATGAAATGATCATACAGTTTTTGTCCTTCCTTTTGTTGACATGATACATCACATTGATTGATTTGCGTATGTTGAACCATCTTTGTATCCCTGGGATAAATCCCACTTGGTCATAATGAATGATCTTTTTAATATATTGTTGAGTTCAGTTTGCAAGTATTTTGTTGAAGATATTTATATCAATACTCATCAAAAATATTGGCCTGTAGTTTTCTTTTTTTCATGTGTCTTTGCCTAGTTTTGTTATCAGAGTAATACTGACCTCATAGAATGAGTTTGGAAGTATTCCCTCTCCTCCTCTATTTTTTAGAATAGTTTGAGTAGGATTGGTATTAATTCTTCTTTAAATGTTTGGTAGAATTCAACAGTGCGTCCATCAGATCCTGGGCTTTTGCTTAGTGGGAGACCTTTTATTACAGCTTTGATCTCATTATTTGTTATTGGTGTTTTCAGGTTTTGAATTTCTTCATGGTTCAATCTTGGCAGGTTGTATGTATCTATCTATTTCCTCTAGATTTTCCAATTTATTGGCATATGGTTGCTCATAGCCACTAATGATTTTTTGAAGTTCTGCAGTATCATTTGTAATGTTCCTTTTTCATCTCTGATTTTATTTATTTGGGTCTTCTCCCTTTTTTTTAATTAGTCTGTCTGTCTGTCAATTTTGTTTATCTTTTCAAAAAAACCAACTGTTTGTTTCATTGATCTTTTGTATTGCTTTTTTCATTTCAAATTCATTTATTTATGCTCTGATATTTATTATCTCTTTTCTTCTACTAATTTCGTATTCACTTTGCTCTTGCTTTTATAGTTCTTTAAGATGAATTATTAAGTTATTTATTTAAAGTTTTTCTTCTTTTTTGATGTAGGCACTTATAGCTATAAATTTCCCTTAGTACTACTTTCACTGTATCCCATAGGTTTTGATATGTTGTGTTTCCATTATCATTTGTTTCAAGAAATTTTTCAATTTTCTTCTTAATTTCTTCTTTGACTCACTGGTCATTCAGGAGTATATTGTTTAATTTCCATGTGTTCATATAGTTTCCAAAATTCCTCTTGTTGTTTTCTAGTTTTATTCCATTGTGGTCAGACCTCAAACTATGAAACTGCTAGAAGAAAACACTGGGCAAACTCTCTAGGACACAGGTCTGGGCAAAAAATTCTTGAGTAATATCCCACGAGCACAGATAACCAAAGCAAAAATGCAGAAATGGAATTGCATCAAGTTAAAAAGCTTCTGTACAGCAAAGGATACAATCAACAAAGGAAGAGACAACCCGCAGAATGGGAGAAAATATTTGCAAACCACCTATTTGATAAAGGATTAATAACCAGAATATATAAGGAGCTCAAAAAAAATCTACAGGAAAATATCTAATAATCTGACTTAAAATGGGCAAAAGATCTGAATAGACATTTATCAAAAGAAGACATACAAATGACAAGTAGACATCTGAAAAGATGCTCAACATCACTGATCATCAAAGAAATGCATATCAAAACTACAATGAGATATCATCTCACCCAGTTAGAGCGGCTTTTACCCAAAGACAGCAATAACAACTCTGGAACAGATGTAGAGAAAAGGGAACTCTTGTACGCTGTTGGTGGGAATGTAAACTAGTATAAAACCCTATAGAGAACTGTTTGGAGGTTCCTCAGGAAAACTAAAAATTGAGCTACCATATGATCCAGCAATCTCACTGCTGGATACACACCCAAAAGAAAGGAAATCAGTATATCAAAGAGATATCTGCACTCCCATGTTTATTGCAGCACTGTTCGCAATAGCCAAGATTTGGAAGCAACCTAAGTGTCCATCAACAGATGAGTGGATAAAGAAAATGTGGTTCTTGTACACAATGAAGTACTATTCAGTCATAAAAATAAATGAGATCCTGTCATTTGCAACATCATGAATTAAACTGGAGGTCATTTTGTTAAGTGAAATAAGCCAGGCACAGAAAGTCACACTGCATGTTCTCACATATGTGTGGGATTTAAAAATCAAAATAATTTAACACATGGAGATAGAGAGTCGAATGATGGTTACCAGAGGCTGGGAAGGATATAGGGAGGTGTGAGGGAAATGAGAATGGTTAATAGGTACAAAAAAAAAGTTAGAAAGAGTGAATAATACCTAGCATTTGGTAGCACAACAGAGTGACTATAGTCAAAATATTTT
This sequence comes from Theropithecus gelada, assembly GCF_003255815.1. NCBI lineage: Eukaryota > Metazoa > Chordata > Mammalia > Primates > Cercopithecidae > Theropithecus > Theropithecus gelada. The sequence goes on from NC_037672.1 coordinate 58,170,695, forward strand.
AATTGTACAGTTTAAAATAACTAAAAGACAGCCAAGATCATGCCACCGCAGCCTACGCAACAGAAAGAGACCCTGTCTCGAAATTAATTAATTAATTAAGAGAGTATAATTAGATTATTTGTAATACAAAAGATAAATGCTCAAGGGACTGGATACCCTATTTTCCATGATGTGATTATCACACGTTGCATGCCTGCATCAAAATATTGTATATGCTCCATAATGATATACACATACTATATATTCACAAAAAGTAAGAATGAATGTTGGATTTTATCTAATGCCCTTACTGCATCTTTTGAGATGATCACATGAGAGCATTTACTTAGTCTATTAATATGATAAATTTCACTAAATTTCATCACTTGATTTTCAAATGTTATACCCACCTTGCTTTCGAGAGACAAACTCCACTTGCTCATGATGCATTATTTTTACATATTATTGCATTCAACTTGCTGTTTTTTAAATTAGAGATGGGGTCTCGCTATGTTGCCCAAGCTGGAGTGCAGTGGCTATTCACAGTGCTATCAGTTTCCCTCTAAGTACTGCTTTAGCAGCATCTCAAAAATTTTGATATATTGTGTTTTTATTTTAATTCAGTTAAAAGCATTTTCTAATTTCCTTCTTTATTTATGCCTTGAACCATGGGTTATTTAGAAATATGTTATTTTGTTTCCAAATTCTTAGAAATTATCCAGATATTTTTCTGTTATTGATTTCTAATTTATTTCTATTATGGTTAGAGAAGGTACTTTACATGACATGAAACCTCTTAAATTTATTGAGATTCATTTAGTCCAGACATAGAATATCTTGGTAAATACTCCTTGTGCTTTTAAAAAGGATTTGTATCCTGCTGTTGTTGCGGAAAGTTCCCTATAAATATCACTTGGGTCAGGTTGGTTGGTAGTGTTATTCAAGTCTTCTATAACCTAACTGATTTTCCATTTGTTCTATTTACCATTAAGAGATAGAAAATCTCTGACTATAACTGAATGTTGAAATCTCTCACTCTAATTATGGATTTGTATTTTTTTCTTATAGGCCTTTCTGGTTTTGTTTTGTTTTTTTCTCGTAGGTTGAGGTAGTGGTATTTGGGTCACAAATATTTCAGATTGCAGTGTCCTCATGTTGAGTACATGAGGCCAGGAGGGGAAAACTAGACACATACTAAAAAAGTTCCCTACAAATATTGCTTGGATCAGGTTGGTTGTAACACCTTTAACAAATGAAATTATATTATATTGTATTATATTATATTATATTATATTACATTATGGTATTTAAAGGTAATAAAAATTGTATATAAAGGTAACACCTTTAACAAATGAAATGATGTTATTTATCCTTGGGAAAACTCCTTGCTATAAAATACATTTTCTCTGATACCAAGGGCCATTTCAGTTGCTTGTTTGTTTTTTGTTGTTGTTTGTTTGTTGTTGTTGTTTTTTTTGAGACGGAGTCTCGCTCTGTCGCCCAGGCTGGAGTGCAGTGGCCGGATCTCAGCTCACTGCAAGCTCCGCCTCCCAGGTCTATGCCATTCTCCTGCCTCAGCCTCCCGAGTAGCTGGGACTACAGGCACCCGCCACCTCGCCCGGCTAGTTTTTTGTATTTTTTTTAGTAGAGACGGGGTTTCTGCTTGTTTGTTTTTAATTGGTGCTAACATGGCGTGTCTTTTCTATTCTTTTACTTTTTGTGCCTTTACATTTAAAGTTGAGGTCAGGGGACTGGAGGGAGTATATAGTTAGGTCTTTCTTTTATATCAAATCTGACAATCTTCCTTTTAATTACAGTGGTTAGACCATTTGCATTTATTATGGTGATTGACATGCTGATGTCTCAGTCTGCAGTCCTACTATCTGTTTTGTATTTGTCCCATCTCCTTTTTGTTTCCTCTTTTCGGCTTTCTTTGGAATTATTTGTCTAATTTTTGTTATTCTATTCTCTCTTCTTTGTTTAATGCTAACTATGTTTTTGTTGTCTTATTTTATTGGTTGCTTCAGAGTTTGTAGTATACATCTTTAGCTTATCATAGTTTACCTTCATGTGATATTATATCAGAGAACATAGAATAAAAGAAACTTACAATAGCATATATATCTAGTTTTCCCCTCCTGTCCTTTGTGCTATTATCAAAAATTTTACTTCTACATAGGTTTTAAACTCCAAAATTCATAGTTATTATTTGTACTTTAAATAGTTATTTGCGATTTAAAGAAATTTAAATAATAAGAGAAAAAAAAAGTATTTACCTATGCAGTTACCAGTTCTGGACCTTTTACATAGATCTCGATTTCCATCTGGTATCATTATGTTCTGCTTGAAAGTCTTTCTTTCAATGATTTGGGTTTTTGTTTGGTTTGGTTTGGTAGTACAGGTCTTTTTATGATTAATCCTTTTAGTTTTTTTAATATCTGAAAGCATATTTATTTCATCTTTGTTTTCAAATACAGGCAATCCTTACGCTGCACAGTTCAAATATAAATAGATTTCAGTCACTACTGTTTAGCTAAAAAATTACCACTGTTTAGCTGAAAAGTTACCTCTGTTTAGTAAAAACAGTCCCATAATAACATGGTTTAAATTTCAGCTATCATGGTATATGTACTATGAGTAATTGCATAAAATACAAAATTTGCTACTAGCTCCTCAGACCATTAATAAGTAAATGACAGTCAGCAAAGCATGTAGTTATGATGCCTCCTTGTTTCCTAGTGATAAACTCATGTAACGTTGCATAAAAATGAATACTTTTCCATCTCTACTAAAAATACAAAAATTAGCCAGGTGTGGTGGCATGCGCCTGTAATCCCAGCTACTTGGGAGGCTGAGACAGGAGAATCACTTGAACCCAGGAGGCAGAGGTTGCAGTGAGCCGAGATAGCACCACTGCACTCCAGCCTGGGCGACAGACCAAGAATCTATCTTAAAAAAAAACAAAAATAAACAAAAATAAAACCTCAGGAAAGAAAGGGAATTGGCAAAAATAATAATAATAGTAAATAATAAATAATGCCAGGTACCACAAAGAAACCAAAAGTAATAATGTTGGAATGATGGAAATTCAAACAACATGAATAGAGTTGGCTAACTGTGGAAATGTTGACATTGCCACTATTTGAAAGACTCTAGATATGCAGCAAGATGAACTTAGTGAAGGTGGACATATTGACAAATGAGTAAAGTGATTTTCATAAAAAAGAAAGATGTTTGAATTTCATATTGAAGGAACTCTTAAAGATATTTCAAACACTGAATGAGAAATGGATAAAATATTAGAAGTTAATCTGAACTAGAATAAGTATGACAATTTACCAAAGCATAGAAAAGATGTTCATTTCATGTAGTAAGTTACATAACAAGAAGTCAAGCACTGTTAAAACTACTCTTGGTAAATTTTTTACGAAGAAATAAACACATTAATTGTCAATATTTTTAATGTTTCTGATTATAGTGACCCAATTAGATGTTAGTTTTATTATTTTTTATACATTTATAAGTGACATTAAGAGAGTTTTCAGTATTTTGGTAAGAATTCTTAACAGTCAACTGGGCCAGTGGTTCACTACTGTAATCTCAGCACTTTGGAAGGCGAGTCAAGCAGACTGCTCGAGCCCAGGAGTTTGAGGCCAGTCTGGGCAACATGGCAAAATCCCATTTCTAAAAAAAATACAAAAAACTAGCCAGGTGTGGTAGTGCGTGCTTGTGGTCCCAGCTACTCAGGAGGCTGAGGCAGGAGGTTCACTTGAACCTTGGAGGTCAAGACTGCAGTGAGCCAAGATCAGATCACTGCACTCCAGCCTAGGCAACACAGTAGGACTCTATGTCCAGTGTCTTGAGAACTGTGGTTTCATATATTTTAGACAGTATTTCAGTTGTTTCCGTTAGGAAAGTAAATTCAGTCTCCAACTTAGCCAGAAGTAAAAGTCAGAGTATCTAAACCTTTTATCTGGATTTTTCAAACAATACCTTAGTTCTTCACTTGTTTTACAAACAAATTCCTCAGTCTCCATTATTCATTTTCTAGTATATCCTTTTTTTGTGATTAAAATAAAATGTAAAGGACTATTTGTATGTAGTATGTCCTAAGACCAAAAAAAAACCCCACTATGAAGGAAACTAACAGAACACTAAAAGGAATGGTACATACAAAAGACCAAATGGAAACACTAAATGCGCTGCTTTAGATATCCCACCTTCATTACCAGCATGTACCAGCAGTTTATCACTTGATGAAATGCTGGAGGGAAATGTACAAACCAATAAATATTTTAAATTTGTATCCCAAACTTTTACACATGACACATACCAGATTCAAATACGTGCACATTTCTGCCACATAATCCTATATGAGGCAGTTACTATAAGCCTGACACTTGGGTGGGCACGAGTTACTTACTATGCATGGGCCCAGACTTCTAGGAACTTACAGGACCTGAACCAGAATAGGGAAACAATGAATCCATTTTTAATGACAAAACAAATGCATGAATAAATGAATAAATCTATCAAGATTGAAAGACCAAGCTGTGCTCAAGGTGATCAGGGGTCCTAGGAGAGGGCACTTAACTCAGCACAGGAGAAATGATGTCAAAAACATAAAAAGAACTCATAGAGACAGAAGGTAGAATAATGGCTGCCAGGGGCTAGGGAAATGGAGCAATGGAGAGTTACTGTTCAGTAGATACAGAGTTTCAATTTTACAAGATGAGAGTGTTCTGTGGATATATGGCGGCACTGGTAACACAGCAATGCCATAGAACTACACACCTAAAAATAGCTAAGATGGTAGATTTTATGCTATGTATATCTTACCACAATTAAAATTTCTACATAAACAGATAAATAAAAAGAGTTTCCCTGAGAAGATATCATCGGAGCTGAGAGTACTTTTTTAATACGCAGGATTAACAAGACCTTACAAAGTTTTTGACAACAACAAAAAATCACTTTTTAAATAATAATATAACTTGTTTTCTCTAAGCTTCTGGTTAATAAAATATTTTTTAATGGAGGGAATTTTGACTGTGATGGTGGTCATGGTGGTAGTGGTGGTGGTGTTAATCTTGAAAATTATAACAAGTGATACTTCTTTGCATATCAGGTGTATCTTGAAAAGTTGCATGTAAATAGAATTTTATAAAACAAAATTTCAAATGCACAAAGAAAACTATCTGGAGATATCCCACTCTGTATCTCTAACTTATATTTCCCATAAATCCCAATGTTTTCATATCTGCTTTAATTAAAGAGTTATTCTTTGCCTATTGCTAGTATTACTACTGACATCCTTATAGAATGTTTCTTATTATCATCTGTTTATTAGTAGAGATAAAATGAATAGGCATTCTCCAAATAGGATATATATCTGTTTTAAGTTGAAATTGTTTTTGAATTATAAAAGATGAGGTATATGATTTTAAAAACTGGCCCTTCTAATAGATTCAAATATAACACTGTAAATTTAATTTCATGTAAACACCCATGTCCCATGTATTTACAAGGACAAATAATATTGACCCACCTCTGAATCTTGCTCTGGGTAACTAGTCATTATTCTCAGTCTCAAATATGGACATAGAAATCTAAACAATTTAGAAAGGTATGTAATATGACTTTTAATGAACCAAACCAAACTTTATGTTCCTTCTATTTCTGTTCTCTTATTTTTCATTTCTTCAGCCCCTGATTCCCCATCATCTTATGTTTCCTAGGTTTCTCATTCTTCTCTTTCAGTTGGGTTTGTTCCTGACTGTTTTGCAGGGACAGCTACATCACTACAGTCTTACCATCAGTGACATTGAGGAATTCACTGCATAATAATTTATTGTGAAGAAATCCAGATATCAGGGAAGAAAAAAGGAAAGACGGGAAGAAAGGAGGAGTGACGGAAGAAAAAAAATAGAGAAAAGGTAAGAAGGGAAGGAGGGAAAAAGGGAAAGACAGACACAAAAGGAGAAATAGAAGAAGGAAAGAAGAGACAAAGTGTCAGCTGCCTCAGCCTTGAGCCTCTGGATAATTCAACAACTGCTCGGAAATTAGCTATAGAGAAATGAACAGGAAAACGTTAATGCACTGCTTTTCACCTACATAGCAATATGAAATCATGGAAAGAACTTAAGATTTGAGTAATCCAAAACTGGATTTCAATTATTATTTTGCCACCTAACCCTGATTAATATGAGTCATATAACTTCTCTGAGCCATTTCCTCACCAATAAAGTGGAGAGAATAATACCTCACCTTGCTATTATTGTGAGAATTAAATAGAAAATTGTATTTAAGCTTCCTGGTTCTTAATAATGTTAGTTCCCTTCATCCTTGACTTTTTTAAAAACTAAAATCTGACATTGATCAAGTTTAATTAACATTTCAACATTTTCCAATTAATGTTTGCATTTGCTATTAAGCCAGAATATATGAACCTTATTTTGGTTATGTGTACACAAATAGACATTTAAGTTTTGTTAGACACCGTCGGTATACAAGGTTCACATCTCAGGAGTGTCTGTTCCTGATTCATAATTTAAATTTTATACCAGAAAAAGAGCACGTGTTAGTCATTGGCTTAACAGTAAATTAGCCTATTAACACTGTGATCAAACTTTATCTGAAGAGTCATGAGCAACTACTCTCTTTATCTAAACGTCCACAAAATATATTTTTGGAAAAGTAAGAAATGTGAGTTTACATGTTAAAGCAACACCCATATATTGAAAGCAATACCCATATGCACAACGTGGACTCTAAGTGACTCCTTTGCCCTCAAAATATGAATTGAGTGCTTACTATGTGCCTGCAGCACGTAGTAACTTGAACGTATAGCAGTGCATAGATGTGATACCCTTCCTAACCCATCATAAGGGTCACAGCTGATACTCCTGTAAAAAAAGACAAGTTAACAAGAGAAAAGCATAAAACATTGATCAAAATTTCACGTGACACAGGACCCTTCAGAAATAAAGACCCAAAGATAAAGGGAAAACAATTCATTTTTATGCTTAGGTTGAATGAAGAATGGACAGCCATGTAGAAATGTGATTGGACAGAAAGGGTATGTTTTAATGGTAATAGATTGACTGAGGGAACCAGCGAGGCCTGTCTGTTCAGATTCTGCCTGGCCTCTCTGTGCGGTATTCCTCCTCCTGAGTACAGGGCAGGACTCCTTCCAGAATGCCATCAGATAAGAGTAGATCAGAAAATTTCTTTATGGTCACCCCCTAGATCTAGACAGACAAGCAGGGGAAGATTAAAGTAGTAATTCTAGTTTTTATGGCTGACTTTGGGGAAGAGGTAGATTTCTAAAAATTACCACAGGCAAAGAGTTAAAAGTAAATTACTGACCCTGGTCCAATCCAGGTCTAAGCAGGCATCCCAACGTCTGGTATGCCTGTTTACATTTTGGCTTCATCATCGTCTATAATTGAGGAATCTTAGTAGGCAATATTCAGCAATTTACTCAGGGGGAAAAATGTTTCTTCTTGATGGTGAGTATGATGTCACTACAGAATATAAAACTGGGATTAGCCAGATAGTACATATTAATCTATAATAGTTCTATGTTTGTACAGTAAAACTGCCCTGTAAAATTAAATTTTTAATTATACATTTTCAATTTTAACTAAATTTTAAAATGAAACTACAGTATGCCACACCCTTCTTAGTTTTCAGAGTTATTTAAATGTGACATAGATGTATTACTGACAATCCTAGCACAAAGCATATGGAATACTCAAAACATTCGACTTACAGCTTTTGAGGCAGTAAAGATAATTAAAGGAACCCACGAAAGATGGTGAAGCCTCCAGAGATTAACAACCGCGGGACTCCAGAACCTCCCGAAAGTCTGAAAGGCAAGAAGAGGAAAGTGTTACTGGAGTGTGGAGAAACCTGGAACCCTGAAACAAGAGGCACCTGGTAACAATTACATACATGCTAAAGACCAGTCCCAACCAGAGACTCTCTCCTTGATATAATCAGAAGGATTAAATGGCATTAATGTTACTATAAGTAATAATAACAGCTAATACTAACACTAATCAAGATATTACAATGTGGCATTCACTGTCGTAAGCATCTGTCATGCATATTCTCATCCATTCTTCAGCCATGAGGGGCATATTACTTGTGTCCCCAATTTGCAGAGAATAAATAATGTGCCCAAACAGCTTGCAAAAGGCTAAGTCCAAATTTAAACCTAGGCAGTCTGACTGAGGAGGCTATACTCTTAACCACAGAAAGGTTTGTGTAATTAGAATTGCATTCAAATGCAATCCTTACGGTGAATCAAAAATCAGGACATTTTCTCCAGACTCCACTCTACAATTCAGTTGGTTTACTTTAGGCAGAGAGATGTCTTTAATTATGTAAAACCTATTTGAGGAACTGTTTTTTGATTCATCCCATGGGAGGAAAAACATAATATCATCACCTCTTGAAACTGTCAAATGTTTTTATCTTTTCAAAGCTGTTTGTTTTACTGTGCTTATCTTCAGGGTTTTTATACAGTCAGACTGGAAGTTGCCGGTTGCATTTGGTACCCAGCTAAGTCTTTCCATCCACACTGTCCTGTCTGCATCCAGGCTTTCCATTAACTGAAAGGGACAGAATACTGTCTCAGGAAGGACTTTTCATGCAGGAGGAGGGCTACTTACCTTAGAAAATGTTTTCATTCACTTCTAACTTTTCACCACCCCCACTCCAACTCATCCCCCCATACCATTCTGGTTTTTTAAGCAGGAAAATTTGTATATTCTTCTAACGTATTCAGTAATAGAGATTATAATACAGTGCTTTGGGAAATTCATCATCAAATACATTTTGTCAAATTATTGGGTTGGTGCAAAAGTAATTGTGGTCTTTGTCATTACTTTTAATGGCAAAGACCCCAGTTACTTTTGCACCAACCTAATATGTAGCCTATACTAGTCAGAGTTCTCCAGAGAGACAGAACCAATAGGAGGGAATTTATTAGGGGAATTGGTTCATGCAATTATGCAAGCTGAGAAGTCTCATGACAGGCCATCTGCAAGCTGGACAACCAAGGAAGTGAGTAATATGGCTCGGTCCAAGTCCAAAGGCCTGAGAATCAGGGTGGGGCCAAGGAAGCCAACTTAACAATTATCTGTTTAAGGCCAAAGGCCTGAGAACCTGGGGGCACTGATGGTGCAATTCCCAGAGCTGAGGGGCCAGAAAATCTGGAGTTCTGATGTCCAATGACAGAAGGAAAAGGGTATCCCTGCTTCAAAGGAGAGAGAGAAGTCTCCTTTGCTCTGCCTTTGTATTCTATCTGGGCCCTCAGTCAATTGGATGATACCTGCCCACAATAGGTAAGGTCACATCTTCCTTGCTTTGTCCATTGATTCAAATGCCAATCTCTCTCTCTCTCTCTCTCTTTTAACTTTTATTTTAAGTTCGGGGGTACATGTGAAGGTTTGTTACACAGGTAAACTCATGTCATGGGGGTTTGTTGTACAGATTATTTCCTCGCCTTTTTCTGCTCCCCTCCCTCCTCTCACCCTCCCTCCTCAAGTAGACCCCAGTGTCTGTTTTTCCCTTGTTTGTGTTCATAAGTTCTCATCACTTAGCTCGACTTATAAGTGAGAACATGTGGTATTTGGTTTTCAGTTCCTGCATTAGTTTGCTGAAGATAATAACCTCCAGCTCCATCCATGTTCCCGCAAAAGACATCATCTTGTCCTTTTTTACAGCTGCATAGTATTCTGTGGTGAATATGTACCACATTTTATTTATCCAGTCTGTCATTGATTGGCATTTAGGTTGATTCTGTCTTCGCTATTGTAAATAGTGCTGCAGTGAACATTCATGTGCATGTGTCTTTATGATAGAATGATTTATATTCCTCTGGGTATATAGCCAGTAATGGGATCGCTGGGCTGAATGGTAGTTCTATTTTTAACTCTTTCAGGAATCACCATATTGCTTTCCAAAATGGTTGAAATAATTTACACTCCCACCAACAGTGTATAAGTGTTCCATTTCCCTACAACCTCACCAGCATCTGTTATTTTTTGACTTTTTAATAATGGCCATGCTGACTGGTATGAGAAGGTATCTCATTGTATCTGCATTTCTCTAATGATTAGTGATATTGAGCTTTTTTATATTTTTTGGCCACATGTATGTCTTCTTTTGAAAAGTGTCTGTTCATGTCCTTTGCCCACTTTTTAATGGGGTTTTTTCTTTTGTAAGTTTAAGTTCCTTGTAGATGCTGGATATTATACCATTGTCAGATGCATAGTTTGCAAATATTTTCTCCCATTCTGTAGGTTGTCTATTTATTCTGTTGATAGTTTCTTTTGCTGTGCAGAAGCTCTTAAGTTTAATTAGATCCCACTTGTCAATTTTTGCTTTTGTTGCGATTGCTTTTGGTGTCTTTGTCATGAAATCTTTGCCTGTTCCTATATCCAAGATGGTATTGCCTAGGTTGTCTTCCAGGTTTTTTATAGTTTTGGGTCTTACATTTACATCTTTAACTTATCTTGAGTTGATTTTTGTATATGGTGTAAGGAAGGGGTACAGCTTCAGTCTTCTGCATATGGCTAGCCAGCTATTCCAGCACCATTTATTGAATAAAGAGTCTTTTCCCCACTGCTTGTTTTTGTCAGCTTTGTCGAAGATCAGATTGTAAGCTTGAAGCCTTATTCTGGGCTCTATATTCTGTTCTATTGGTCTATATGCCTGTTTTTGTACCAGTACCATGCTGTTTTGGTTACTGTAGCTCTGTAGTATAGTTTGAAGTGGGTAACATGATCCTTTCAGCTTTGTTCTTTATGCTTAAGATTGCCTTGGCTACTAGGGCTCTTTCTTGGTTCCATATACATTTTTAAATATTTTTTCTAGTTCTGTGAAGAATGATATTGGTAGTTTGATAGGAATAGCATTGAATCTGTAAATTGCTTTGGGCAGTATAGCCGTTTTAATGACATTGATATCCTATCCATGAGCATAGGATGTTTTTCCTCAAATGCCACTGTCTTCCAAAAACACCCTCATAGACAAACCCAGAAATAATGCTTTATCAGGTGTCTGGGTATCCTTTAATCCAGGCAAGCTGATATCTACAAGAACCATCATACAGCCCAATACCATTTTTTTACTTTTTATGGATAGATTATTTCATATAGGAAAGTGCATGAATCAAAAGTATGCAGCTCAATTAATTATTAAAAATAAATACCCCTATATAGCCACTACCCAAGTCAGGAAATTGAAGATTAGCAGAATTTCAGAAGCCCTCTTGTGCCCTCCTCTAATCATTGCCTACCCACTCTCTGAAAACAACCACTGCCCTAACTTTTAACTCTATGGATGAAGTTTACCTGTGTTGAGACCTTATATAAATGAAGTCATACAATACGTACTCTTTTATGTCTGGGATTCTCTTATATCTGATTCACTCATTTTACTACATATAGCCAATGTTTATTTATTTTCATTGCAAATATAGTATTCCATTATATGAATATACCACAATTTATGTAAATATTCTATTGTTGATAGATATTTGGAAATTATAAAACATAACTGACAAAGGGCTTATATATGAAATATATAGAGATATGCTACAATAACAAAAACTACCAATAAACTAATAGAACAAAAGAGACCCTGTAGTAATAATAAAAAAAGGAAGATACCTAAATAGTCAAATAACATTAAAAGGTGCTCAATCCCCTTATTCATCCAGGAAGTGTAAATTTAAGCCATGATGAGATACCACTACATATGCACCAGAATGACTAAAATGAAAGGACTGATGACAAATTTAAGTGTTGATGAAGATAAGAAACAACAGAATCCTATATACTTTTGTGTATAATTGGTGTAATCACTTAGGAAAACAGTCTGGCCTCATCAACTAAAGTTGAATATATTCCATTTCTAACCATAAATTCATTTAGGTTTTAAATGCATTTTTAAAATATAGGCTTAGAGAAACAGGCTAGGTAGTGATTTATGTAAAACTACCTCTGAGCTCTTCCAGGTAGTTACTTATATTACATCAATTTTAAAAATACTGTACAGTTGAATCTGATTGTGTTCTTCCCAGATTAGACCTTATTTAGAATATTACATCCAAATATGTTATTTTTTACAGGTAGGTGGATCTGGGGGGAAAAAAACCAAACATGTTATTTTCCATTATACATTGGTAATTTGGAGATGAAAGTGGAGATTCTGCAAACTCTCTCAGTTAGTGATTAAATAAGGCATTAAGCACTAAACACCCACCATGAGCCAGAGATGGTGCTAGACACTAGAAGAAGGTTGGAGAACAAAACAACTAATACAACACATTTAAATATTTCAAAGTCTATCACATTTCTACATTATTTTCACTCTACTCACTCTCCCTAGGTGATATCATGTACCCTCAGTCTTCTCCTGGGAGTCTGAAACTGCCTTTGGAAAGATGATGACAATGAGAGAAGTCTAGCATGGCTGACTCTATCTTGCCTGTAGCCTCACAGGCTGGCTGTCCTCACTCATTCGTGGGCATAGGCCAACTTAACTATGGGAGGAATTTAGTTTATCGTTTAACTTTGAAGTAAGTATTATAATATTACCTCCCTAAAAAGAACTCCCTCCTTGCTAAGGGACCCAAACCACCTTTGTAAGACTAATGAAAAGCCACAAGATTAGGATAATAGGAGACACCTAAATTCTGCTAAATTGTAGGTGTAGCTAAATGGTAACCAGTCATTGTCCCCAAGGCTGTCTTTCTATAATCCTTTGCTGCTCAGGAGTTATGTGGTCAGAGGTCACAAGATTTACGACTTCCTCAGTTGCTCCTACAGATAACGTCACTATTGGGCTGGGCGCCGTGGCTCACACCTGTGATCCTAGCATTTTGGGAGGCCAAAGTGGGTAGATTGCTTGAACTCAGGAACTCAAGACCAGCCTGAGCAACAGGGAGGAATCCTGTCTCTACAAACACACACACACACACACACACACACACACACACACACAAAAGCCAGGTGTAGTGGTATGAGCCTGTGGTGCCAGCTAGTTGGGAGGCTGAGGTGGTAGAGTCACTTCAGCCTGGGAGGCAGAGGTTGCAGTGAGCCGAGATCACACCACTGCACTCCAGCCTGGATGACAGAGCAAGACCCCCATCTCAAAATAAAATAAAATAAAAAGATAACATCACGATTTTGGCACCTAAGATTGATCTTTTGTGAGGTCTTTCAGACTTCTGCATTCTGGCAACCAACCAACTCCACCCAGACCCAGGATTCATGACTCAATCAGTCCTGTGAACCCCTCCCAGAGGCAGACTCAGTACACAGAGACTGTTTTTCACACCCCTATGATTTCATCCCCAACCAACCAGCAACACCCATTCCCTAGCCGCCTGCCTACCAAATTATCCATTAAAACTCTAGCTTCTGAGTTCTTGGGGAGACTGATTGGAGTAATAATTCCAGCCCTTCTGCTTGGCTAGGTCTGCATTAACTATCTCTACTAGTCCATGCAGCAGGCAGTAAGAACCTATGGGGCAATTACAAGTCTTTTCCTGTGATCTCTAGGCTTGTAAGTCCTAAGTTTCAATATTCAACCCAAATCTCTACCCTTAGCACCAGACTTTTACCTCTACCTGCTGACTGGATGTGCTTTTGCTCCAGCTGCTCATATCTAAATCTCACTCATCTTCCCCCAAACCTTCTACCTCTGTTAGCAGTTATAGCATCCATGAAGTCTTTGAAGCTGAAAATTAGACAGTCATCTGAACTCTTTTTATCTATCTCTCACCCTCAACATCTATTTAATTGCTAAATCCTGCTGATTTTACTTCCACCTTACCTCCATCCTCTTTTTTTAGCACCTGCCTGAATTGCAAAAGCAGCCTCCCAGTCATGCCTCTGAACTTCCAGTCAACATACCTTTTGGCAGTGCCCACCTGTCCTACCTTACAGGCAATGGAATCTAGTTGATTTCCCTCATCAAATCATTCGATGGTTCTTCATCACCTTTAGCACAGAGCATCACCTACAGTCATCTCAGTTTATGTTGTAAAAGCAGAGACTATTCAGAAACTGGTAACAGTAGCTGCTTCCTGAAGGGGAACCTGTTGACTGGGGGAATGGGAAGAGACACTTAGTTTTCATCATGTACCCTCTTTATTTTTTTTAATTTGGTACCATAGCCACGTCTTGCCTATTCAAAAAACATTTTTTAACATATGCTATAAGATTCTGCATATTGGTAATAAATGGGCTACAAATTTGGTTCTGAGTATCCTGATAGCCAAAGAAACAAGAGAAATACAATTAAAGTCATGTATTCATTAAGATCAAATCAAACCAACTTCTGAGAACAAGCCCAGGTTTTCCTTGATCTAAAATATTTTTTTTTTTTTTTTTTTTTTTTTTTTGAGACGGAGTCTCGCCCAGGCTGGAGTGCAGTGGCCGGATTTCAGCTCACTGCAAGCTCCGCCTCCCGGGTTTACGCCATTCTCCTGCCTCAGCCTCCCGAGTAGCTGGGACTACAGGCGCCCGCCACCGCGCCCGGCTAGTTTTTTTTTTTTTGTATTTTTTAGTAGAGACGGGGTTTCGCCGGGGTAGCCAGGATGGTCTCGATCTCCTGACCTTGTGATCCGCCCGTCTCGGCCTCCCAAAGTGCTGGGATTACAGGCTTGAGCCACCGCGCCCGGCCTAAAATATTTTTTTAAAGAAGTTTTCCTCTGGGTTCTCATGTGTAGGGGAAATCTTCAACACCATAGAGCATGTGCAGAGCATGTGTAGGGGAAATCTTCAACACCATTCCCAAATAATTTCAACAGTGACTTTCAGGCTGCTAATCCTTACAATCTTCCTCCAATAACCCAAAAGCATAACTGAAAAAGTTTGGTACAGCCATTCTCCCAGGAACCAGTCATCTAATTTTGATGGTTTCAAATGCTCCATTCAAACTGGATTTCGTAATATGGTCAGCACAAAAAGAAATGAATATTTTCCTCTAGTAATATATATGAAAGAACTCTGCACAAATGAGAGTTGCTAACAGTGAAACAGTCTGGTTCTGAGGTAATTAGCCCATCTTCACTCTCAGGGATATTGCAGAAGAGATTGCTTCCTATGGTAGAAGTTTGGAAAAAATAACTTCTAAGATCCTTTCAAATATTAAGATTCTACAAGGTGGTGCATCTAAGCATCTTGAAATTGTCCTTTAAAGTTTCAGCACATCTCTATGTGTTAGGAGCTATTATTTAAATAAATTTAAGATCTGTTGTCTGCTTTGCTCATGGGGCTTCCTTGTAACTGGGAAATTCCCTGAATAGAAGGAGAGGTACTATTAGCATGTGATTTAAAGGAAGTCTAAAGAGCTAAATTTGTAGCTTGTGAGGCATTTAAGAAGACCCATGAGCTCGGATTCTCAGTTCCACATCTACCGGCTACCTTCCATGCTCAATAAGTCTAAATAATTCTACCCAAAACAAGGAGTACTACTCCATTTCTTGCCCTAGATTTTCTTACATCAGACAAGGAGAAAGTATCTCAGCCTGCGTCTGCACAAAGCTACAGTAAACATCAGAGGGCCAGACCCCTTTCTAAGCATGGGTGTGTGCGCATGCACCATTCACTTCCAAATTGAAAAGTTCTATCGTATAAGAGGAAAAAAGGAGGGAGAAAGAAGGAAAGAAGGGAAGGGGGTTGGGAGGGAAATAAGAAGGAAGGAGGGAAGAGAGAGAGGGAGTAAGGAGGGAAGAGAAGAAGGGGGGAAGAGGGAAAGAGAGGAAGGGGGGAAAGGAAGAAGGGAGAGAGAGAGGGAGGGAGGGAGGAAAGGAGGGAGGGAGGAAAGGAGGGAGGAAGGAAGGAAGGAAGGAAGGAAGGAAGGAAGGAAGGAAGGAAGGAAGGAAGGAAGGCAGGCAGGCAAGACAGGAACTCCCCAGGCCCAGTTTGCAGGGGAGGTGGGAAGAGGAGAGGAATGTCCTTGCCACCCAGGGCCCAACCCAATGCTCACTTCACCAAGACTTGCTGTACCTCTGTCACCACATTCCCTTGGCGCCTAAAAGGTAAGTATCATCTTCTTAGCCTGTGGCTCAAGGGAAGCAGAGAGGGAGAAAGGTTGCGAAGCGTCTAGCTGGGAGTATATGCAAACTAAATCAAATGTATTGTTCAAAATTTACAGTGGGTCATCTCTTCTTTTTTCTTATTTCTTTTCAATATTGAATGAAGGGCTGACCAGCAAGGTCAAACTCCCCTTATTAATGAGGCATTGCTGGGGCTCTGTCTCATTAGGGCACTCAGAACTGTGCATTTACTGCAATTTGCAGCACTTAATAGAGAAAGGTCAGAGCGGGTCACGTTCAATTTCCACTTGGCAGAGGGAGGAAAAATGGAAGCAATTCATTTGCACAAATTTGAATAATTCTTCTCAGTCTCCTTTTCTTTATCTACGTATGGATAATTCCTGCATCTTACCTCACTCACAATCATTTCAGAACTGCCAACTGCCGGATTTCTATGAAGGCTGTAATGGAGCTGACAGATTCTATGAATCCAGGTGTCAAAATAAAGCCTCTGGCTTCTTCCCCCACCCCCTTCTCACAACAGGGAATAGGAGCTGCCTCTAGTGAGCTCTTAAACTTATCATAAATGTATCAAGATTGCTGTGGGCCATGAAACAGCTGTAGACAATTAATCTTTCCACAATTCTTCAGCATAAGAATTGCTTTCCCCGCAAAGTAACATCTGCCGTGCTGAGGTGATTATTCACGGCCGATGGGCGCCACCATAGTTTTATGCATAGAGCCATCAGTGGCAATGAAGCAAAATTTATAGTTTTCCCTGGTTCAGTAAAAATAACATTTCAGCTGCATTAAAACATCATCCATCAGCATTGTCCCAGAGCCCAGAGCCCTATCTCATCCAAAGAAATTAAAAAGTATTCATTTTAATGCTAACTTCTGAAGCTTGCAATGACACCACTGCCTTTTGGGGTTGGGAGGTAATATCACAGAGGAAGGCAGAAGGAAAAGGTTATGTAGCAGAGTGAAGCTGAGTATTAAATGTGCTACTAGATAGTCATGATGTCCCAGTTACTGGACTGCTGGTTCTTATTTATTCATAGCCCCTGAATGGTTAATCAAAAATCCTTGAATCAGATTGAACAACTAAAAAAGGAAAGTCATTTCATACAAGCAATATAATTCCCTGGCTTCAAGGGAAGGTATCAAGTGGATACCAAAGCAATAGATACCTCTTCCAATGCAGTGGGCATTTTGTTTGTTTAACAGTTGAAACATGAATCTGGTGGAATAAGATTTACCTTGGGGGGGAAAAAGGGCATTTGCTTTTAAACATCCCTCAGGATTATGTCAAGCTCAGGGCTTGTTCTCAAAAGCGAAAGAGGCTCCCACTACTTTGAAGCTCTGTTTATAAAGTGGCCAGTTTTAGAACTGGATGTATGGATATTTGAAAACAAAATAGAGGCAGAGAAAGACGAAGTCCATAGAGTTTCCTGGCCTACACGGCCTTCACACACAGTGCAGGTCTCCGAACACACCAATTCGCAAATAAAACATAAATAATATGTTATATTCAAACTCATACATGCTGCATTCCACTGAGCCACCTTTACAATACTCATGTTTTTAAAATTTCAAATAACGAGTCCACCAAGTCAACCTGGACTTGGGGTAGTATGCTCCACGTCCTGTGCTATATGCTAAGAATACACAGACCTGTAAAAGAGAGGTCCTGCTTGTGGGCAGCCACAGTCCAGAAAGAAAGCATATAAACAAATAATTAAAATATAGGTGGTAAGTGGCATAATGAAATAATACACAAAGTGCTGTGGTTGTATGGAAAATGCAATTACTCAGCTGAGGGGAGTAAGAGAAAAATGTCAATTCAATGCAGTTCAGAAAATTAGAGGGTATCTGAATACTCACTATTAGAGGCATTAGTAAATATCATCTGGCAATTGTATCATCATACCTAAAAATATTACTATTCAAAGTCATAAACAAATTCACTTAGAAAGTCCTGAGAAAAGCTAAGAATGAACTGGAAGGTGAGACTTTGACTCTGGTGCTATAGCACTGATATTTCACTGGTGTTACCTCCTACAGAGGCTTTATAAGCTGCAATGCTCTATAAAGGATCTCTCAAAATCAATGTTTGTCCTTGGCGTGTTTTCATCCAAAAGTGAAAGCTAATCATTTTTTACTCATTGGAGATTCTCTTAATTTCACAGTCAATGAAACACAGATTTCACTGCAAGCCAAAAGTTGAATTTTGCAAAGGTCAAAGGGAAAATTCAAGTTGCTGTGTCAGTGAGTCTCAAACCACAGGCTGAGATGTGCTGATCTGTCACAGCAGAATAACCTCAACACAGGACTGACTCCTTGCCTGACAGGGAGCATTGGGAGAACACAGATCCTCAGGACAGATCCACATAGAGGCAGGTCCACATTGCGTCAAGGTCCTCCAGTAGGTTAAAACTGATCTTTCTCTTTTGTTTTCCAATTTAAAACTACTACCGTCTTTCGAAATTGTTTAGAGGTTGTGTGACATTTAGTGAACAAATACTTTTAAATATCTTCAATAAGCTTACACTTAGTCAAGTTTAAGGTTTAGAGAGAGAGAAAAAGAAAGAGTTGTTCAATATATTTTAAAGATTTATATATATATAAATACGTTTATGTATTTTTAATATAACATATAAATATATGTCAACTTATATATGTAATTTTTAAATTATGTTAAATAGCTGTATATATTATATATACACATATATACACACATATATACACTATATATATACAATTCTAGGCCAGACGCAGTAGCTCATGCCTGTAATCCCAATACTTTGGGAAGCAGAGTCCAGGATTGCTTGAGTCCAGGAGTTTGAGACCAGCCTAGGCAGCATAGTGAGACTTTGTCTCTAAAACAACACTAACAAAATACGCAGGTATGGTGGCTCACGCCTGTTGTCCCAGCTATGGGAGACTGAGATAGGAAGATTGCTTGAGTTTGGGAGGTTGAGGTTGCAGTGAGCTGAGATCACACCACTGCACTCCAGCCTGGATGGCAGAGCAAGACCCTGTCTCAAAAACATAAATAAATAAACAATTCTGTAGATCTCTGAATACCTATGTTGAATTCTCATCACATGAGCTTTCAGTGATGTGTGTCTCTCCAGCCCTTGCTGTATGTATGTCAATAGAAATTCTATGAAGGGAAATTGATCTGGAGGAATACGATATTCTCAACCAAAAGCTGACAATACAATGAAACATTATTTCAGTGAAAAAGAAAAGTTAGCTGTATAAGGGTGTACACTAATAAACAGATTTAAAACTTTATGTACAATAAATGAAAAGAGGATATAATTTGGAAGAAATTTTTCTCAGTGCATAAAGCTATAGGAATATTGTTTTGAAAGATAAAATCTGGAACGGATTGAAGGTTGAGAAAAATTCTATAGAGAAAATGTGCCTCTTTTTAAGCTGTATTTATTGTCACAAAAACAAAATGTCAAGGCCAACTCACTGTGACAGATGTGAGGAGTCAGAACTAGTCAATGCCTGTTTTATTTCAGTCTTCTCTATCCACAGCATGACTTTCACTGCTGAGAGGAAAGCACTGATGTGGATGAAGAGGAAGTAGAGCCCCAGGAAGGTGGAAGATAGGACACAGCAAGCAGTGTGAAATAAATTCAAGTTTCGGGGCCCAAAATAGTAACTTTCCAGAGTATTAAAAAGACCACAATCATGATCCCACAACCACTGTCAAAATCCCAAGAAATTAACAGAAAGGGAAAGGTTCCCCAAAACTAGCTGAGAGCAAACATCTGCATTTCCAAAAGGAATAAAGTGGACCCAAGGAACATTTTATGTTGAATCCCAGGATAATTCTAGATGTCTTGTGAGCACTGGAAAATAAAAGTGGGGTTCACTTGGATAAACCAGACTAACAGGAGAGCCAGAGATTGACTCCATCTTGATTTCATTAGAGCATTTAATAAAATGGCTGGGATCTTTGTATTCAGGATGGAGAAATGGGGCTGAGGGAGTGAGAATGTGCAGAATTTATAGCTGGTTGAACAGTGTTAATTAAGTAACAGAGGGAACCCAGGGGAAGTTGGTATGCTGGAGTGCAGGTACAAGAATCTGTGTGTTCAATTTTCCTTTCTTGAAAGAAGACATCTCTCATACTGTCGTTGGCCCAGAGTGAGAAGAGAAGCTAACATTGCCCAAGGCTGCCAGCCTTACAACTTTTAAACAAGGTGGGAGCTGGCTGATGAGCCAGAAATAATAAGATAAAGCGTAATAAAATTAAATGTAAAGCCCAACATCCTCATTCAAGAAATTGCAGCTCACAAACCAAACTCAAGCTTAACTGTTACCTAGTAAAAGAAGTCCCATTAAATGCAGGAGCAGCAGAAGCATCATTTAAAGTTCAACAAATAAGATTCTACACTTAGTCCTAGCCAATTTAAAAAGATAAATAAGAACAAGTAAAGATAAAAGATTGATATCCAGGCAATACGACTAGATACCCAGAAAGTACGAGAGAATCAAACAATTAGAAAACTATTTTTAAAAGCAAATAAGGCCAGAAGTAGTGGCACACGCATATAATTCCAACACTTGGGGAGGCAGAGGCAGGTGGACCACTTGAGGTTAGAGTTCAAGGCCAGCCTGGCCAACATGGTGACACCCTGTCTCTACAAAAAATACAAAAGTTAGCTGGGCGTAGTGGCACACACCTGTAATCCCAGCTCCTCTGGAGGCTGAGGCAGGAGAAGCTCTTGAAACCAGGAGGTGGAGGTTGCAGTGAACAAAGATGGCACCACTATACTCCAGCCTGGATGACAGAGTGAGACTCCGTCTCAAAAAAAAAAAGCTAATAAAAGTAGTAATCCAAGATGAAGTTACAAAAACTGAATGCTTGTCTATATTTCTAGAAAACCATTTCAAAAATGTTTTAAAATCTCATGCAGAATTGTGAAAATAAATAAAAAATAAAATATCTAGAAATAACTGAAAATAAATAGCAGGATCTATATAAAATATGTGGAAAAATTTTACCAAGAGATTGTTTTTAAAGGTTTGAATAAGTAAAGAGATATAAGACATTCCCGAAAATTAATGAAATTCTAATTAAAATCTCGACCAATTTATTTTAACTTAAAAAGTATTCTAAATTAATCTAGAAGAATAAAGAAAGGCAAAAGGCCCATATAGGCACCAGGAAGGAGTACTAGTATCATCAAATATTAAAACAAGTTGCAAATTTTTAATCAATAAACTGGTAGGGTATTCACTTGAGAATTGTTAAATCAATTGAAAACAGTTGTAATGTATAATGACGACTACACCATCATTCAGGAACAAAGGACAGCTTTTTAATTGACAAGCTCTGTCAATTGTTTCAAAAAAAAGTTTAGATGATACTTTGACCATAAAAAAATGTCAGAAGGATTCGATAGTTAAGTAAGTTAAATTTAAGAAGTTAGAGAAAATCTAGGCATTTCTGATTTCTGAATGAGAAAAGATGTTCTAGGAATGAAAGAAATAGAAGAAAGCATAACAAAAAAGATAGTTAAAATTGAAAATAATTAAAATGTTTTATGTCTTTGTAACATAAAATTAGAAAGAATCTGTATTTAAAAAGAGGAGTGAAAAAGCAAACAAGAAACTGAGAAAAATATTTGGAGTAAATATTATAGACATAATGTTCTTCCAAACTAAAGAGTTCGCAATAAATTAATAAAAAATTCAAGACCAAAGTAAATAAGTAAATAATACTAACAGATAATTTACAAAAGAATAAATAAAATTATGTAACAAATACTTGAAATTACTAATACTAAAAATTTACAATCATGGCCGGGCACAGTGGCTCACGGCTGTAATCCCAGCACTTTGGGAGGCTGAGGAAGCCAGATCACCTGAGGTCAGGAGCTTGAGATCAGCCTGGCTAACATGGCGAAACCCCTTCTGTACTAAACATACAAAAAATTAGCCAGGTGTGGTGATGCGCGCCTGTAATCCCAGCTACTCAGGAGGCTGGGGCAGGAGAATCGTTTGAACCCAGGAGGTGAAGGCTGCAGTGAGCTGAGATCGCATCACTGTACTCTAGCCTGGGTGACAGAACGAGACTCTGTCTCAAAAAAAAAAAAAATTTACAATCATAATACATTACTTTTGCCTGCTGACTTAATAATTATTTTTTCAAAAAAATCTAATATTTGTCAAAGTACAGTGAAACGGATACTTTCACGTACAACTGGTAAAAGCAGAAATTAGTGCAGCATTTCTGGGGATAAATTTGGCAATATGAATGAAGAGCCTGAAATATATTCTTACTGTTTAATCCAGTAATTCCACTTTAGAAATAAATCCTAAGAAAATAATCCAAAGTCTAATGGATTAATTTTAAAGGCTTAAACCATGAAAACAGTTATCTCATAATTGTGAATACACTATATAAATATTTAAAGAAAGAATATCAGTACACAGTGGAATATGTTTTTACATATTACAATAAGATTCTAAATACATAGATGTGTTGCGGACTGAATTCACATGTTAAAGTCCTAAATCCCAGTACCTCAGAATGTGACTGTATTTGGAGACAGAACCTGTAAAGAATTATGCAAGTAAGTAATGAGACCATTAGGGTGGCCCCTAACTCAATCTGACTCATGTCTTTATAAGAAGAGAAGATTAGGATATACAAAAAAGAAACCAGGCCCATGTATGCAAAGAGGAATGACCATGTGAAGAGGCAGCACTTGCACATCAAGGAGAGTGACTTCAGAAGAAATCAATCCTGCAGGCACCTTGATCTTGGACTTTCAGCCTCCAAAACTGTGAGAAAACACATTTCTGTTGTTTAAGCCACTCAGTCTGTGGTATTTTGTTATGGCAGCCCTAGCAAACTAACACAACATGTTAAAATGTTAGAAGGGAAAACAAGGATATGTATTTATATATACATTCGACCTGTGAACAATGTGGGACTTAGAGGCACCAATCCCTGTGCATACAAAAATCCATGTATCACTTTTGACTCACCAAAAACTTAACTGCTAATACACTACTGTTGACTAGAAGACTTCCTGATAACATACGCAGTCAATTAGCACATATTTTGTGTATGCATTAAATACTGTACTCTTACAATAAAGTAAGACAGAGGAAAGAAAATATTATTAAGAAAATCATAAAGAAGAGAAAATATATTTACTATTGATTGAGTGGAAGTAGGTCCGCATAAGGTCTTCCTCCTTATTGTCTTCACATTGAATAGGCTGGCAAGAGGTTGGTCTTGCTGTCTCAGGGGTGGCAGAAGCAGAAGAGGTAGAGGAGGTAGAAGGGGAGGCAGGAGAGGCAGGAGAGGCAGGCACACTCGATGTAACTTTCAGTGAAAAAAAGTCATGGATAAGTGAACCCACACAGTTCAAACACATATTTTTCAAGGGTTAACTGTACATTAGGACCTCAACTATGATTAATTTTTTTTCTTACAGGAAAGACCGAAAGGAAATATACACCATAATTACAATGGTTGTTGCCTTTGAATGGTAGTGTTGTGGGTCAATATTTTTATTCTTTTTATACTATCACTAATACTCACATGTTCTACAATGAACCTATATTGCTTGTGAAATCAAGAAAAAGAATGGGGCTCATGCCTGTAATCCCAGCACTTTGGGAGGCCAAGGTGGGTGCCCAAGAGTTTGAGACCAATCTGGGCAACAGAGTCAGACACCCTTTCTGCAAAAAATTTAAAAATTAGCTGGGCATGGCGGCACATACCTGTGGTCCCAGTGACTCGGGAGGCTGAAGTGGGAGGATTGTTTCAGACTGGGTGATTGAGGCTGCAGTGAGCCGTGAGCATAGTTCTGCACTCCAGCCTAGAAGACGGAGCAAGACTCTGTCTCAAAAAAAACAAACAAACGAACAAAAGAATACTTGATTTTATTTTATTTTATTTTTTTTTTTTTTTTGGAGACAGAGTCTCGCTCTGTCTGTCGCCCAGACTGGAGTGCAGTGGTGCGATCTCGGCTTACTGCAAGCTCCGCCTCCCGGGTTCACGCCATTCTCCTGCCTCAGCCTGCCGAGTAGCTGGGACTACAGGCGCCCGCCACCTCGCCCGGCTAGTTTTTTGTATTTTTAGTAGAGATGGGGTTTCACCGTGTTAGCCAGGACGGTTTCGATCTCCTGACCTCGTGATCCGCCTGCCTTAGCCT
Source organism: Theropithecus gelada (assembly GCF_003255815.1). NCBI lineage: Eukaryota > Metazoa > Chordata > Mammalia > Primates > Cercopithecidae > Theropithecus > Theropithecus gelada. The sequence goes on from NC_037672.1 coordinate 58,194,935, forward strand.
CCCAAAGTGCTGGAATTACAGGTGTGAGCCACCGCGCCCAGCCAACAAAAGAGTACTTTCTAATGTAAGTTAACTATAAGTAAATATAGAAAGACTCTGTTCCAATAGAAAAATTCTGCGCAAAAGACATAAGGATTAATAAACTTGAGGATATTATGCTAAGTGAAATGAGCCAGTCACAAAAATATAAATACTTTAAGACACCACTCACTTCTCAGAACAGAAAGTAAGATGGTGGGTGCCAGGAGCTGGGAGGTAGTGGAAATGGGAAGCTATTGCTCCATAGGCGTAGAGTTTCAGTTTTGCAAGATGAAAAGATTCTAGAAATTTGTTGCACGACAATGTGAATATACAAAACACTGCTGAAATGTACACTTAAAAATGGTTAAAATGGTAAGTCTTATGTATTTTTGCCATAATTAAAAATTTAAATAAATAAATGACATAAAGATTGGAGTTGACTACAGCTCTATGAGTCAACACTTTGACCTTCTTGTGAAAATACTTCCTTATATTTTTATATTTTTATGAAAGGAGTAAGTGTACATGATTACAATATCAAATAGAACATAAGTGCTTATTATTAAGTTTTGTATCCTACTCCATTCCATTCTTCATTCTCTTTGTTATTGTAGAGTTTATACCTTTTAAATTATTTATTTTAATGAAATCTATAGGAGAGAAAATAAGCATGCAATCTGACATCTTAAACAGTCTAATTCTATCTTAAGTTGTACTCACAGTGAGGTATCCAAACAAGAATCTACCACTCTTGAGAGAATGGATATTAGTGCTAGACCAGATTTTAAATTCTAGTTCTTATACTCTGATAGATGTGTGATGTAAACTCCTTGACCTACGTTTTCCTATATGGGAGAAAGAAATTATAATCCTCCAGGTTACTGTAAAGATTAAATGAGTGGACAGAAAGAAACTGACATACAGTAATCCCTCAGTAAAGGTTGTCCATTATTGTAGTTTTTGAAGTTATCATTGTAGAGTGGATAACCTCCTCAATGTGGTACTTCTTTCTGGGTGCTACATATTAAAGAAAATATTGACAGCTAGAAATAGCATCTAGGATGGCATGAGGAGCCAAAATCATAAGAAGAACCTGGGAATATTTACCTAAAAAGAGGACACCTGGTGCATGTGACAGCCATATTAAAATACTGGAAATGAGATCTTTATAAAGACCTAGACCCAGTGAGAGAAAATTATAAGGAAATAAATCATAGTTCTATTTTAGGCAGAACTAACAGCTGAAGCAGTCCAAATATCTGACACTAAAATTAACATATTTGGAAATTTTGAAGTAGAGTGTATCAGAGTTCTCCAGAGAAACAGAACCTATAGAATGTATATATACATAGAAAGAGATTGGCTTTAAGGAATTAACTCATGAGATTGTGCAGGCTGACAAGTCCCAAGTTCTGCAGAGTGAATCAGCAAGCTTGGGGACCCAGGAGAGCTGATGGTGTAGTTCCAGTCCAAAGACCTGCAAGCTTGAGCCCAGGAAGAGCTGGTGTTTCAGTTCAGGCCCAAAGGCAAGAAAACACCAATGTCCCAGTTCAAAAGCAGTCAGGCAGGAGGAATTCTCTCTTATTTCTGAGAGGATCAACGTTTTTGTTCTATTCTGGCCTTCAACTGATTGGATGATGCTCACCCACATTATGGGGGGTAATCTACTCAGTCCACCAATTTAAATGTTAATCTCATTCCAAAGCACCCTCACAGAAACACTCAGAATAATGTTAGACCAAATATCTGGGCACCCAGTGGCCCAGTAAAGTTGACACATAAAATGTAACCATCACAGGGGAATTTCAAAATGTGGTGAAAATTTGGGCTGGTAACCTATACAATATTTTTGCCAATGAAACTAAGGAACCTAAATCCACCAAAATATTCAGGATTGTTTCCTACTTCCCAAATTACCTGTTTCCAGAAAAATTGAAGCTAGCAATCAGTTTTGGGGTATTTATATATAAAATCATGATATCTGTGATGATTCAAAAACTAATAGAAGAGCACAGAGAGATCTCAAAAATATTGGTGAATTTTTAAAATTAATGAATTAAAATTAGCTTTTCTGCTTGCTGCTTTTCTGGATACATATCTGTACTTATTAAAACAAAAACATAACAGCAACTCTGAACTGTTTGGAACTACCCTTTAGAAATAGGTAGATAATAGATATAGGTAGGTAGGTAGATAGATAGATCTCACAAAATATACCAGATTACAGTCTTAAGATCTAAGTTCCAGTTCCTGCTGTGTCTATAATAGCATGACTTGGAGCAAATCACTTATCTCTTGAGACCTTCTTTTGCTTTGTGCCTTTCAAAATACCTTTTCAAAAAGCTAAAACCATGACTATCATACAAATATAGAATGAACACATGTCAAAGATTTATTTAACTCACTAATGAGGGAACCAACAAGATGGTAAAGCTATTTAAAAGGGTAGTAGAAGAAACAGAAAGAAAGTTGCTGGAGTAAGAGTGCTAAATTAGATGCCAAAATGGAATAAGATACACAACTAGTTAGTGTCTTACAAAACAGTAAAAACTTTGGGGTTAACTTTTTTACCAGAAAATATATGTGTGCCTACCAGGCAAAATTCTTATTCTACCAGCTATGAATTATTTGCATCTCCATCAATTTTCTACAAGTGAACATCTACCCTTCCAGAGTTGTAAAAATACCCTAATCAACAGTAAATAGTAAGTCAAAGAAAGATACCTACCCTAGAAAAATTAGATAATGCTGTTAGACACTGTGACATTGAAAGGACAGGTCATCTTTTTGCCTATATCCAAGTTTTGGAATTTTTTTACATATGAATATCAAGAATAATAATTTCTACGTGCCCATTTGTTATGAGCCATAAGTGAGAAAAGGTACATGGAAGTGCTTTGTTCTGAAAAGCACCACCCAAATATAAAATATTGGCATTATTACCAGTGGCTTTCTCATTGAGTCAGCCTCTGCTAAACACTTTTATTTACCCCCTACCTTTCCTTCTTTTTCTGTTTTCCCAAACTCATCCACTATCCACAAGCCAGGATTATCTTACTCTTCTTTCTTCCTCCCCATCTCCTATACCTTATAAACCACCAAACCTTGTCTATTGATCTCCTAATATTTCCCATCTGTGTAGTTATTTCCTGACTAACTTTCAAGCCTTCACTTCAATACCACATCTTCAGAATTTCTTTTCTAATCTCCACTGGGCAGATGCCCATCCACCTATCTGATCCCATAACAACTTGTACTTCCTCAGTTCTAGCACATTACACTACATAATAAAGCATTTTAATGTCTGTAATACCTTATTTTTAAAGGAAATTTTTGCCATCTTTTTCAGCATTTTTATTCCAGTACTTGACACATTGTATAAGTTCAATAAATATTTAATTAAGTGTATAAATGGAAAGGAAATAAACCATTCACCAGAATAAGTTGTGCATATATTTTTTAAAAAGAAACCGTTATTATAAAAGGAAAGAGAAATCATAGTTCAGGACGGGAGGGTGGGGAAGAAAATAAAGGGAGATAATATACAAAACTTGAGAGTTGCAAGGATCTTAGATGTCATGTTCATTCCACCTGTTCATTCCACCACTCATTTTGCACATGAGGAATCCAAAAAGTTAAAGCAATTTGTCCCAAACCACACAAGTTATGACAACGCTAGGACATCAACTTTGGTTCCATGACACCCTGGTACAATACCAGTACACAGTGAACATCTGCAGGAGAGGAAATGGAAACAAAATGTCTTCTTTACTCTTGGCAAGAATGCAGACACTTATTCTCCCTTCAAGTTTCAAGGTAATACATAGGAGTAAGAGGGACAATATTCTGATTCATTGCTCGCTGAGCACATACCCAGTCACCCTGCACCTGAGTAATAAGGTCTCCCTATGAGGCTGTGCAGTCATTCTCCTAGGAGTCCTTGAATATTCTCAACAGTCTTGTGGGAAATTGAGGGTTAGGGGTTTTGCTTTTCCATAGAAAATGCAAAGTGGCTAATTTCCTTCTCTCCTCCCCCACCCACCCATTTCAAACTCATCCATCAGATCTCAGAAGAGTACAATACATGAAATAACAAGAATAAAAGCCTTTATATTAAATTCCTTGTGGGTGAACTTTGCAGATAAAGCAGAACAATCTGATCTTAGCAAGTTAAATGGTTTGCAAATCACAATGTGCTGCACCCTTCAGATGTATCTTTATGTAAAATAAATCACCTAGTATTATCATAACAGTATTTGGGGAAATTTGCAAGTGCAGTGGAGTGAGAGGGGTTTGCTTCAGAAAAATCTGCATATATATTTACATCTGTATGAATTTTCACCAGAGGTCTACAGCCATTTGGAAAGAGGCAACTAATTTTTCATTTACCTAAACCATAATAGCTTGATAGGAATATTGGGACAAGGGGAAAAGAATCTAGAATGTAAAGGATGGGAAAGGAAGAATAAAGGATGCCGCCATTGAGTCCCTTAGTATATAGAACCAGAGACAAGGACAGTAAGGAGAGGGCTTGTCACTGCTAGATCTATGCCACTCCCTTCTGCAAGTCATAGTAAGTTTCATACAAAGATCACAGAACCAGATAAGGCTATAAGATACTCTGGTTGATACTGATCTGTTGATTACAGACTCTATATATTATATAGTGTATAGATTTACACACATGACATGATTGTATATATGTAAATATGTGTGCATTTGTATATACAAATAAATGTATATAAGAAATGTACTTGCTAAACAAACAAAAAATGTTAGCAGCTTGCTGTTAGTAGACCATCTACTTTCACATTACGCCTTAATACTACTATATTTTTTCCTATCACAAGTACATATTTGAAAACAACTTGCTGGGGCCAAAATTTAAAATTGCATTTAAGAGAGGAACACAAAATAAATTATAAAACATTTGAATGACAACTTAAATTAGTAGATGGGTGTTTGCACATGTGTGTGCAGGCACATACACATATATACACACCCCTCATTTTATTTCCCTCTTACTCACCTGATTTAGCCAGTAAATAAAGGCTGCACTTACCAAAAATATTACCTGCTCAGCAGCAATCTCACTCCTCCATCTAGACTTAGGTACATTAGACTCCCAAACATAAAAAAATAATACTGAGGGAGAAGGTTTTTCAATTATAAAGTCAACTGAAAAAACTTTGAGAGACTTTTTTGTGATATCATTGTAATAAAAATGTCTATCATTTAGTAAATGTCTCCTTCTGTGCTGGGAACTATGCTTTACATAAACAAACAAAATAAACCCATGAAAACTCCGGCATAAGCTTTACTAAAGAAAAGTCAGTTATATCATTGTTTATAAAGACAATGTGTATATTGCAGACTTTAAAATACAAAGGATCACACATGAAAAATTTCCCCAATGGGGATAAGACAAGTTGATTTATTTACTTATGCATGTAACTGAAATGCACAACACATTGCAATTTGTAAATCATTTAATATACCAAGTTCGGATCATTCTACTCGTATTGCAAAGTTTAATTATAATAGTATATATTTTTAAAAATTATTAACCAGGTTTTTTTATGCCATAATCTCTTATACTCTACTGGAAAGAGTGAAGTGTTTTTCAAAAAATGGGACTGAAAATTTAAGTTAATTGAGATGGCAATATCCTTTTCAGACAAAGCATAATTCAAGATTAATAATATTCATTCTATAAGACAAGGAGATTTATTTCATAGGAATAAAATACTGAATATATAATAAAGATATATTAGTAAATCTTTATGTGCCAAATAGTACCTTTTTATATCAAATAAAAAATGTTTTATAAATAGAATCCTAAAACCCAATGAATAAATATATATACATACCCATATATATCTCTGTGTATGTGTGTGTGGTGTGTAAGAACTCAACATAGCATTGTTACTTTTGACAGGTTAAGTTGCAAAAAAATAAGGATATAGGGTTCTGAGTAATCTAAGTACCAACATTAATATAATAGATAAAAATACAGAACTTCATAACTTATAGAAAAGCTTCTTATTTATAAGTGTCTCTGTAATGTTTTCCAAGACCATAAATTACCAAAAAAATTTAAGTAAAATATTTAGAACCCATTCTTTGACAATAATGCAATAAAAATATTGGTCAGTGGGCCGGGCGCGGTGGCTCAAGCCTGTAATCCCAGCACTTTGGGAGGCCGAGACAGGCGGATCACGAGGTCAGGAGATCGAGACCATCCTGGCTAACATGGTGAAACCCCGTCTCTACTAAAAAAATACAAAAAACTAGCCAGGCATGGTGGCGGGCACCTGTAGTCCCAGCTACTCAGGAGGCTGAGGCAGGAGAATGGCATAAACCCGAGAGGCGGAGCTTGCAGTGAGCTGAGATCCGGCCACTGCACTCCAGCCTGGGGGACAGAGCCAGACTGTCTCCAAAAAAAAAAAAAAAAAAAAAATTGGTCAGTAATAAATTCTTAAATAAAACAAAAAATTGGAAATTATAAAGTATTTTCCTAAATTATTAAGTCAAAGAATATATTAATAATATCATTGTAGGCCCTTTACAAAGAATCATAGTGAGAAGGTGTGGCAAACACACTTCAGGGTAACCTGCAATGAGGTTCCCTTGTGTAACCCCCTCCCCTTGAGCACAGGCAGAACCTGTGGCCTGCTTCTAACCAACAGAATATGGCAAAGGTGAGAAAACATCACTTCCATGATTATGTCACGTTATGTGGAAATGGTGAAAGGATTTTGCAGATATAATTAAGGTCCCTAATCAGCTGACTTTGAGTTAATTATAAGGAGGAATATTCTGAGTGGCTCTAGCCTAATCAGGTGAGCCATTTAAAAGCAGCAAAGCCCTAAAGAGTAACAGTAAAAGGCATTTCAGTAAACTGTCACAGGGTCAGAAAGTAATATTTTACTTTAAATCATAAACATTTTTGAGGTTGACATTCTTAAGCACAGATTAGAAAGCTTTTCAGTTGAGGTCATGTATCAGTCAGGGTTTGAACCAGTATTAGTGATATAGAATAAAAGATTCATTATAAGGGCTATTCTTCAACTGTGGGAGAAGATGAGGATATAAAGATCCAGAAGGGGATGGGTAGAGGATCACAGAAAACTCGCCAACCAGGGGCTGGGAGTGGTGGCTCACGCCTGTATTCTCAGCACTTTGGGAGGCCGAGGCAGGCAGATTACTTGAGCACAAGAGTTTGAGAGCGAACTGGCCAACACGGCAGAATACCATCTCTACTAAAAGTACAAAAATTAGCCAGATGTGATGATGCACATCTGTAATCCCAGCTACTCATGAGACCGAGACATGAGAGTCCCTTGAACCCGGGAAGCAGAGGTTGCAGTGAACCCAGATCATGCCACTGTACTCCAGCCTGGGCTAGACTCTGTCTCAAAAAAGAAATAAAGAAAAGTCACTAACCAGGGACCATGGAGGGGAAATGGTAAAGAAGCTTATGGAGGGGCATAGGTCCTGTAGCAGGTGCTGAGTCTGAAGTTATTGCTAAGTCAGCATGGTAGGCAGTCAAGAAGGAAAGCGAGACACAAATTAGGGAAAGCAAGGACAAATTGAAAGCTGCACCTGACTCTCACTGAAGGTAATCCTAATAATGAAGGTGACTATGGAAGAAGCTGGTGCCCTCCACCATGGAGTTGCACACATGCCTGTCCTGAGATTCAGAGAAGCTGAAGTTGTTGATCCAGCCGGTGCTGGAAAAGCTGTGGACTCATCTGCTGCCCCACACTGAGAAAGTGAGCCAACAGATCAGCCATCTGTACACAACTTTGCAACAGCAGATCAGCAACAATGTTTATGACCTTCAAAGTGCAATGGCTGCTGCTAGGCTTCAGCCTGCCAGCTCTCACCCATATAATTCTCCTGGTTAACCCTAATCCAGAACTACAGAGGGAAGGAAATTCTGTAAAACAGATTTCCAGCTCAGCTAAACTGACACAGTGCAAAATCAGTCCTATCAATTCATGGTGATTTATTTTTTCCTATCTCAGCTTTTTCCTTTCTATGATATGCTTCTGCTAATTACAAACCATATCAACGAGCCACTATAGACAAAATGGGAAGATTATTCTCTCTACTGGCACTGTACCTTTCTATGCAGACAAAGTCAATAATTTGGATTTCCAACTCCAAAATCAGATGGAAGAAAAATGGTTTTATGATTCTGCCACATTTTAGCCCAAAGTTGTTTCTCTAATAAAAAGATTAACTATGCTTATTTTCTCAACCTTAAAAAACTCTAAGAGAAAATGTCCTTCATTTTCCACAGCAAAAAGGGAGAGAGTAAGTAGTTAGGTTTAGAGCAATAGAGAAGCCTATTTAAATTATCATTTTTGCCCTTGTAATTAAAAAATCTACCTTCCTTTATATACAGTTATTTATTGCAACTTAACTTTATTAATGTAAAAGATATTTTTTCTTAAATGTTGAGGTCTATTAAACATAGAAGACTCAAAAATAGATGACAGCTTCTTTTTTCAAGCACATTAAACCCTTATCTCAATTTGATTTTTCAAAATTGTAAGGCACAAATTATCCAGCACGTAACACTCTTGAGTCTCTTTTCTGGCCTGTAAAGTCAACAGTTATGGTGCTAAAGTTTAATCAATCCCATAAAACGTTACTCAGAAAGTGACCTGGTGTTATGCCTGAAGTGCATCTCCTACATTAAAAAGTACTTTCAATGCAGCCAGAAGAGTGTTATTGAAAGAGAGAAAACTAATAGATACCTGGATGTGGATGGAGGAAAAGGAGAGGGGAAAGAAAAGTCAAATGGGAGAGAAGGCCACAAAAATCCCATTTTCAAGCATTTCCCTAAGGAGATGAGCTTGCATAGATGAATGCACAGGTTGAATAACAAAGGTCTTTTATATTATTTCAAGCCAAAGACTCCAAAGAATTTCAGCGTGAAACCAGGCGCGTGTTTCCTTTTGGTAGAAACTAGAGATTCCAACAGAGAAAGCAGGAAGGGTTGCCTGATCAGAGGTCACTAACACAAGTGACTGTCTTGGAAATCTCAGCACTGTTCCTGCCAATTATTTTTTTAATATAAATGAATCTTGTGGTAGTCATTACACATGCCAGGAATATAATCTCTTTACTTCTAAAATCACACATGTACACACACGCTCAAACACACTATATGTGTGCATGTTTGTTCATCTGAATAAATATGCGTGTGTAAGAACTTAAGATTTGATACATTTTGAAAATGCAAGTATAAAAATATAAAATTGATTCAACCACTACCATTTTATTGGGGAAATATCCACAATAAAATATAAAAGTACCCCAATTTCCCATATCTCTAATTCTGCCTCCAAGAGGTAATCCCAGTTAATAATTTTACATTTATCGTTCCAGACATTTTGTGTTTGCTTTTACAAATATATGCAACAGTACATCTTCCTCTGCCCCTGGATGAAAAGTAAAGTAGGCCCCATGACTATTCTAGTCCCTCTTAGGTGACAGTCAATCCTACGGTTACTTTGAGTCTCTAACAAAGGCTATGTCTAAACAAGATAATAATCAAAACTTTATTCTCAATACGAAGATCAAGTTTCTCCCCTGTGGATATGTGGATGCTCCTCATACTTGCAGTAGACAAGACAGCTGTATTTGAGGAAGAGCATGTGATTTATTTCTTCTCTGTTTCACCACTTAGCATTTCTACTCATTCTTCTTAACCGTACTTTTTGTTTCCTCAAGAGCTATTGTATCAGTAAAAGGGAGAAAGACATTTCCTAATTACTTATTGTCAGAAGCGGGCCTTGAGTTTCCGGGCCTTCAGGAATCAAAAGCTGATTCACTATGGGACCCTTACCTTAGCTCCCCCTTCAGCCTATATTGTTGTGGCTCTCTTCACCTGGAGTTTCCTTAATGTTGGTAATTTCATCTTCTTCCTGCTGGTCAGGGACTTCCTTCTCAGCCCCAGAATCCAGTGTTACCTGCCACTTCTCTCTGCTGTGGTCTGACTTTTCCTCCAAGTGCTGCCCTTGGGTAGGGTCTAAGAAATATCTCTCTGCCTCTCTTGCTCCCTTTGAGAGACAGAGAGAGAGAGAGAGTGTGTGTGTGTGTGTGTGTGTGTGTGTGTGTGTGTGTGTGTGTTTCTCTGTCTCTCATGCACGGCCCATATTCAGTTCACGGGAAACACACACAAAGCTTCTTCCCACCAATTCCAGACTGAGGGCAGCCAAAGACTCCTTTGGCTCTGCTGATAGCTATCTTCCACCCTCTCCATTTCTCAGATGGAAATCAAACACCAGTCCATGTCCCCCAGATGCAGGACACATGTATCATGCTTGCCAAGTGGCCCCATTGAAACCCCTCTTACCAGGTTCAAGGTGAGGGGCAAGACCCTATAACTCTTCTAGGGAAAAAAGGAAGTGGAAGCTTTTCCATAGTGCATTAACAGTCCTTCCCAAATACCCTCATAAATCTACTTTCAATCTCTCCTTTCCTGAATATTTTATATCCTCAAGCTATGAGGGGGTTTAAGAATCTTAAGATGATTCTTAAGATTCTTAAAACTCATCCATCTGATTTTCAGCTTATTTTTGTAAGTCATATGGAATGATCTGTCTAACCAGTCCCTTTAATGTCTGATATCTATCAACTTAGAGTCTTGGTTGAAACGTTAATTTTAACATCATCTTATACATATATATGGGCATGTATGTACATACATGAATGTGTGCATATATCATACATATACATAAGATTATTTGGTAAATTTATATCCCAATTTTACAGAATGTTTAGGTAATGGGCATTCTGGTTAATCTGAAAATTATTTTCCTTTTGGACACAATTGTTAAACTATAAGATGTTATAATTATTTGAATTATTTTGTTCAAATAAAGTGACATTTTATATATGCTTTTGATTGGTTTTTAGGATCAGTGTAAATTGGGAAATTTACATTAATTCAGAGCAGAAATTAACCAAGTTCAAGTTAATACAGGTTTTGTTCTACTGTATGCTTCCTCTTTTTAAAATTCTTCCTCTCTCCTTTTTCGGAAGATGTCAAATGCCTCTTCTTTGTTATAAAATGGCAACAATATCCACACATTGGGAACTGATCTGCTCTGAGGAAAGGACATCCCCAACACTGGATTTACCTGAAATGCTAATACAAGAGAAAAAATATTTTTCCCAACTTTAAGACTCTTTATCTGTTGCTCTTTCATCATGAAAGATACTGATAGTTATTTCTAAATAAATAAATAAATTCTGAGTTTTTCACCTTCTTAAAATGTGCTCATTCACTGTTCCTAATGCAAAAGACTAGCAACTTCCCTCCTATCACCCCAGGAACAGAAGGGATAGTAAGTAGCCTACATAATATTCTGCTCAAGAATGTTTTAAGGCATCCTAAAGGAAACATTCTCCAACAGAGTCTGTTTTGTTATGTGTTCAATAACCATATGTTCATTTCTATGTGGATAATGTGCAGCATAACAGATACCTGCAATGATTCAAAGAGAAGGCAATTATTGACTCAAGGGGGTTTTACTGATTAGACTCTGAATGGCTCAAACATGACCAGAACTCCAATTGGGCATTATTAAAAGTTTGCTTCGATTCTTGGGTATTTGTTCTTTTATGCATAACAGGCTTCTAAAATACATATACCACCTCCCATGTTCAATGGGATGTTATGATTAATTATGATCCAAAACACAATGTCATTTTACATTTTGGAAAAAAAAAACTTACTAAACTTTCTCCCAATTGAATACTTTTGACACGCAACATCATAACTTTAATTCAAAATAAATCCTCTGAGACATGTACAGGGCAGTAAATATGAATCCACTGAATGGATAAATGAAAAAATGAGCAAAGCAATCTTGCAATGCAGATGGATAAAGAGAACCTGAAAAGTAAAATGGGAAAATATATCCCTGGGCAATTCCTTTGTCCCAGAGAGAAAAAAAAAAAAAGTCAGCCAACAATAAAAATCTCATCAATTGTTCCTGAAAATTCTAGTCTATTTGGTTCTCACAAAAACGTGTATAGTAGATGGGGGTAAGGGATCATTAATCACAAATAAAACCACTGAGGTTTAGAAAGCTTACCTTTCCCCAAGGTCATATAATTGCTAAGACTCATTCATTCAACATATATTTATGTGCTGTGCCCTCAGAATTAAAATAATGCAATATAATAAGGAATGACTAGATAATTACTATATATTGAGTGATCAGTGAAGGCCTTTCTAGAGTGGTGACATTGAAGCTGGAATCTCAAATAGAAGTCAGCCAAGCAAAATCAATGGAAAGAGAACACTAGGCAGAGGCCACAAATGCAGAGGCCCTGAAGTAAGACAGAATTGGGTAAGTTCAAGAACCAAAAGGAGGTTAATGAGATGGAGCTTTTCAGTAAGGAGTTCTATGGCAGCCAGCATCCAAGATGGTCCCCAGTGGTCCCCATCTCTGGTAATCTTACCCTTATGTAGTCCTCTCACATTGTACCAGACAGTTGGTCTGTAATATCAGCATAATACAGCAGAAATGATGGTATTTCACTCCTGAGATGAGCTTATAAATAATTGTGGCTTCCATCTTGAGCACATTCTTTCTCTCTCTCTCTCTCTCTCTATCGAATCACTCACTCTGGAGAAAGCCAGCTGTCATCTCATGAGGTCACTCAGGCAGCCTGTGGAGTAGGACTTAAGCCTTACTAACTTATGAATAAACTCGGAAGCAGCTCCGGTTGAGCCCACCATGACTGCAATCCCGGAGGACCTCTAGACTGCACTCTCATGTAAGGCCCTAAACTAAAACCACTCAATTAATCTGTTCCTGGATTCCTGACCCACAGAAACAGTGAGATAATAAATATTTATTTTAAGCTGCTAATTTAGGGTAATTTGCAAAGCAACAATAGATAACTAATACTGTAGTATGACAAGTGTGTGACAAGTCCCCCACCAGGTTACTTAAGATTATATGTCCACTGCTTCAACCTTGCAGGCTGGGCCATGGTGCCCAGTTGAGGAGCAGGTGTCCCTGAGAACCCAAACATCCTGGGACATTGCAAAAAGCATACCAGAGAAAACAGTCTCATCACGCACACACAGTAGACAAAGAGCCGAAAAATTAGCTTAAAATTAGCTTAAATTAGCTTAGAAATTGGAGGTGGTGCAGATCTCCTGCTGTCCTGCAACCACCCAGGAATGCCCTGTACATTAGTTCTAATAAACTCATCTACTCGCCATGCTGGACTTGTCCGAGTCATTCTTTGATCTCTCGGCTTCTTTCCAGCTTGGCGGGGATATTACAGTCCTAGGTTTTTCTTGTAACAAATACAAATTCTAAATGAGTGATCTTTTCACTAGTCTGTGTTATTAAAAGAACCTTATTAGAAATTCTTTTGTACTGTAAATTGTTGGCCCTTCATTTGACTACTATAAAACTAGATTTTCATTATATCGACTCATTTGGTTACTCTAACCAAACACTTACAGGGCCTGGAACAAGAGTATAAATAAAAACCTACATACTACATGTCTAAATATTTAGAAGTTCCAAATCAAGCTAGCTAACTATTAAATAAGATGTGCTCTATCCCTCTACCGTGACAAACATATCTTCATAAGCTCTTAGAAAACCAGGTTCCCAAATATAAAATTTTGTGACTTTTAGGATATTAGCATATAATTGTACTGGGCCTCAGCCCCCAAGCCATGTAACATAATGAAATGTTCAGAGAAGAAAACTGGTTCTCTGTGGCAGAGATTGTTCAGCTGTTGGTCTTAAGTCTTCAGCATAGAAACCATGACAATTTTTAATATGTAAAAAATAGCCTAGCATTTCAAATTTTCTAATTGTTTATAGACTGCATGTCCTGGATAAATATATCAAAATTATCATTATTGAATTATTACCTTATTTATATTTAGATAAAGCTGCACACAGACTTTTTTCTCTATCAGCATAAAGCAAAACTAGAGTACTGATTTAAATGTGTTTGTGAGAAATAACCAGGGTATCTATCCCTTTGGCCTTATTCACGGAAAAGGCAAACATTTAATACCATTGACACATCTTTGTAATTTGAGCTGCTAAAAGATGTAATTCTCCCATTAAAGCTCACTGGAAAGTCAAACCAATTCACAGAAAACATATCAACTCATCATGAAGTTACAGGGAATGTTTGTATATTTTCAAGAAACTTAATTCATACACTTGATCTAGCCTTCTGAAAAATCTAGTCATATAATCTCAAATAACTCACTGGAAACCAACTTGGCAGAACCCTCAATTAAGTGAAACATTTCCCAATACTAAACTTTCAAGACAAATAAGAAAAAATAATCATAGGGTTATAAGGTATAACAAGAATTTATTGTTAAAAATAATTTCCTTTACACTGCTAATAACTTCCAATAGCAGAGCCCTCCCATGTGTACCATGTTTTGAAAGATAATGTGTTCCAAGTTATAATTGTTAAATATTATTTATTTAGGCAATGACAGTAACTGTCATTGTGAGGTTCTGATTTACCATGTAACAAAATTATGGCCAAAAGCAAATAATTCAATATTTTAGTTAATCTGGACAACTTCAGTGAAGGTTAGTATATTTCTGTTACTTTTTTTTTTTTTTTTTTTTTTGAGACGAAGTCGTGCTCTGTCACCCAGGCTGGAATGCAGTGGCATGATCTCAGCTCACTGCAACCTCTGCCTCCCAATTCAAGTGATTCTTGTGCCTCAGCCTCCCGAGTAGCTGGGATTACAGGTGCCCACCACCACACCCAACTAATTTTTGTATTTTTAGTAGAGACGAGGTTTCACCATATTGGCCAGGCTGGTCTCGAACTCCTGGCCTCATATGATCTGCCCACTCCGGCCTCCCATGATGGGATTCCAGGTATAAGCCACCACTCCCAGCCCATTTTTTATAATAGTAAAAATAATTCACTGATACCCATTACTATATTTTGAACCCACTAAGTTCAGAAATCTTAGTCTATAAACCAGTGTTTTGATATTTACTCTTCCAGTTTATAATTATATATTGAAAAATATATACTGAAAATATTCAAATATAATGTAATCTCTGAATCATCAAAAATTAAAATTTTTAGCCACAAAAAAATATTTTTGTAAAGCTCCTTGGTAGGCAAGGAATATAAAGGCAAAAAGCTTTCCCTCCATGAGCTCAGAGGACAATGAAAGTTACAAGCTGTTTATTCACTCATGTAAACTACAAATAAATGATGAACACCATTTGTGCACCAGGCTTTGTTAAGTACTTGGAAATTAAAGACAGATCCCTGCCTTCAAAGTATTCACTAACCTATTGGTATGGTTTGGTTTTGTCCCCACTCAAATCTCATCTTTAATAGTAGTTCTCCTAATTCCCACTTGTTGTGGGAGGGACCTGGTGGCAGATAATTGAATCATGGGGGTGGTTTCCTCTATACTGTTCTCATGGTAGTAAATAAGTCTCACAAGACCTGATTATTTTATAAGGGGTTTCCCCTTTCACTTGGCTCTTATTCTCTCTTTGCCTGCCACCATGTAAGACATGACTTTGTTCTTCCCTCACCTTCTGCCATGATTGTGAGGTCTCCCCAGCCACGGGGAACTGTGAGTCCATTAGACCTCTTTTTCTTTATAAATTACCCAGTCTCGGGTATGTCTTTATGAGCAGCGTGAAAATGAACTAATACACCTATAAAGGAAGAAAACTTATAAATAAACATGTGCTACAAAAGGCATTGATCTAGAGAAGAATAGAAGCATGAGAAAGGAAGTAATCAGCAATACCTGGAGTTTCAGAGAATTCTTTACAAGAAAGGTAACATAAACTAAGCTCAGAAAAATGAGATTGTATTAGAGACATATGAACTTGGAATAGCATATTCCTGGTAGGAAAAGGGCTAATGAAGAAATTAGAAGACTATTACCACTTGGCATATGTGGGGAACTGTAAGCACGATATAAGTAGTACAATAGGACTAGAGATTAGAATAGAAGAAATGGTACAGCAAGAGTTATGAGTAGGAAAATTTACCAACTAAGATATATGCATTAAAAACATTTGATACAAGGTAGAATATTATTAATGGTATCATATACTTACTCCACTAGACAAAAGAAATCCAGTATAGAATTTTTATCAGTAACTGGAATAATTACTATGCTATATTTTCTAAGTAAATAAAAGCTCTTGATACCAAAACTAAACAAAGATAAAATAGTACAAAAAGAAAACTATAGAACAAGATCCCTCATGAACATAGACCAAAGAAAATCTCAAAAAAAAGAATAAATTGAACCCGACAATATGTAAAAAGAATAATATACGAAAACCATTTAGAGTTTACCACAGGAACGTAAGGATGATTCAATATTTGAAAATTCATCAATATAATCAACCAAATTAACAGTCAAAAAAAAAAAGAAAACTAAAGCATTTGACAAAACTCAACATCCATTTATAATAAAAATTATCAGAAAACTACAATATAGAAATGAATATCCTCAACCTGAAAAGGGGCATATACCACAAAAACCTACAGCTAATTTGATATGTAATGGTGAGAGAATGAATGCTTTTACCTAAGATTGGGAACAAAGCAAGGATGTTCAAACTCATCACTTCTATTCAACGTTATACTGAAAGTTCTAGCTAGTGCAATAATTCAAGAAGAAGAAATATTAATGAAAGTCATATATATTTAAATAGAAGAGATAAAAATGTCTCTATTTATAACATCATGATTGTCTGTGTAGAAAATTCCAAGGAAAATACAAAAAAAAAAAACCCTGAAAACTCTTGCAACTAAAGAATTTATGACTATAAAGTTATAGCATACAAGATCAGCAAACAAAATTTAATCATATTTCTATATATTAGCCATTTACAATTAGAAAATAAAAATCAATACTATTTATAATAAATTCACAAAATTAAATACTTAGGTGTAAATCTAACAAAGCATGTACAGGATCTAAGCTTTGGCCTTTAAACAAAAGAAACTCCTTTAGACATCTGGAAAAAGGAGCAAATGACTTATAAAGGAAATAAAATTACATTTTCATCAGACATTTCAACATCAAACTTTATTCTAAAAAGCAGTGGAGGCCGAGCATGGTGGCTAGCACCTGTAATCCTCGTACTTTGGGAGGCTGAAGCAAACAGATTGCTTGAGCCCAGGAGTTTGAGACCAGCCTGCGCAACATGGCAAAAAACCCATCACTACAAAAAAAAAAATACAAAATAAATATCTGGGCATAGTGGCACATGCCTGTAGTCCTAACTACTCGGAGGTGGGAGGATTACCTGAACCTGGGGAGGTCAAGAAGTCAAGTCTGCAGTGATACATGATCATGCCACTGCACTCCAGCCTGGGTGACAACTGGGTGACAGAGTGAGGTCCTATCACAAAAAAAAAAAAAAAAGGAAAAAAGGAGTGAAGTCATAGTTAAAATACTCTTTTTTTTTTTTTTTTTTTTTTTTTTTTTTTTT